>NC_136802.1:1087229-1092229 GCF_951216825.1 Electrona antarctica | reverse complement strand
CCTTCCGTTCCGTACAAAAACGGGAGAAATAATGTTGCTTGCTCACCTCGCTATGATTACGATAAAGTCGCTGAATAATCCCTCGCGTTGAACGAGAGGCGTGTTGAAGTCAGAAATGAAGAGCTTAGTATATCCATCTGGTCAAAACCACGGAGAGCTCCTTAGATCAGGAGATACGAGCCTTTCTTTCTGAGCACTAAACAGGGAAGTGAACGACAACACGCGTGCACGAAGAGCAAGGAGTACGGTGCACCCCCCCCCCCCCCCCCCCCCAAAAGGGAAAAAAATTGAATATTTTTCTCTCGTTTGATATCAATGAAAATGCGATAGGACATGTGTACACCACGTCCTATCAATCCATTGGTTGGATTAGTTATGACGCTCCCACACGTCCTACGGTCATTGGTTGGGTTAGTTATGACGTTCCCACACGTCCTACGGTCATGGGTTAGTTATGACGCTCCCACACGTCCTACGGTCATGGGTTAGTTATGACGCTCCCACACGTCCTACGGTCATGGGTTAGTTATGACGCTCCCACACGTCCTACGGTCATGGGTTAGTTATGACGCTCCCACGCGTCCTACGGTCATGGGTTAGTTATGACGCTCCCACACGTCCTACGGTCATGGGTTAGTTATGACGCTCCCACACGTCCTACGGTCATGGGTTAGTTATGGCGCTCCCACACGTCCTACGGTCATGGGTTAGTTATGACGTTCCCACACGTCCTACGGTCATGGGTTAGTTATGACGCTCCCACACGTCCTACGGTCATGGGTTAGTTATGACGTTCCCACACGTCCTACGGTCATGGGTTAGTTATGACGCTCCCACACGTCCTACGGTCATGGGTTAGTTATGACGCTCCCACACGTCCTACGGTCATGGGTTAGTTATGACGCTCCCACGCGTCCTACGGTCATGGGTTGGGTTAGTTATGACGCTCCCACGTGTCCTACGGTCATGGGTTAGTTATGACGCTCCCACACGTCCTACGGTCATGGGTTAGTTATGACGCTCCCACACGTCCTACGGTCATGGGTTAGTTATGACGCTCCCACACGTCCTACGGTCATGGGTTAGTTATGACGCTCCCACACGTCCTACGGTCATGGGTTAGTTATGACGCTCCCACGTGTCCTACGGTCATGGGTTAGTTATGACGCTCCCACACGTCCTACGGTCATGGGTTAGTTATGACGCTCCCACGCGTCCTACGGTCATGGGTTAGTTATGACGCTCCCACACGTCCTACGGTCATGGGTTAGTTATGACGCTCCCACACGTCCTACGGTCATGGGTTAGTTATGACGCTCCCACACGTCCTACGGTCATGGGTTAGTTATGACGCTCCCACACGTCCTACGGTCATGGGTTAGTTATGACGCTCCCACACGTCCTACGGTCATGGGTTAGTTATGACGCTCCCACGCGTCCTACGGTCATGGGTTAGTTATGACGCTCCCACACGTCCTACGGTCATGGGTTAGTTATGACGCTCCCACACGTCCTACGGTCATGGGTTGGGTTAGTTATGACGCTCCCACGCGTCCTACGGTCATGGGTTAGTTATGACGCTCCCACGCGTCCTACGGTCATGGGTTAGTTATGACGCTCCCACACGTCCTACGGTCATGGGTTAGTTATGACGCTCCCACGCGTCCTACGGTCATGGGTTAGTTATGACGCTCCCACACGTCCTACAGTCATGGGTTAGTTATGACGCTCCCACACGTCCTACGGTCATGGGTTAGTTATGACGCTCCCACACGTCCTACGGTCATGGGTTAGTTATGACGCTCCCACACGTCCTACGGTCATGGGTTAGTTATGACGCTCCCACACGTCCTACGGTCAGGGGTTAGTTATGACGCTCCCACACGTCCTACGGTCATGGGTTAGTTATGACGCTCCCACGCGTCCTACGGTCATGGGTTAGTTATGACGCTCCCACACGTCCTACGGGTTAGGGTTAGTTATGACGCTCCCACACGTCCTACGGTCATGGGTTAGTTATGACGCTCCCACACGTCCTACGGTCATGGGTTAGTTATGACGCTCCCACGTGTCCTACGGTCATGGGTTAGTTATGACGCTCCCACACGTCCTACGGTCATGGGTTAGTTATGACGCTCCCACGCGTCCTACGGTCATGGGTTAGTTATGACGCTCCCACACGTCCTACGGTCATGGGTTAGTTATGACGCTCCCACACGTCCTACGGTCATGGGTTAGTTATGACGCTCCCACACGTCCTACGGTCATGGGTTAGTTATGACGCTCCCACACGTCCTACGGTCATGGGTTAGTTATGACGCTCCCACACGTCCTACGGTCATGGGTTAGTTATGACGCTCCCACGCGTCCTACGGTCATGGGTTAGTTATGACGCTCCCACACGTCCTACGGTCATGGGTTAGTTATGACGCTCCCACACGTCCTACGGTCATGGGTTGGGTTAGTTATGACGCTCCCACGCGTCCTACGGTCATGGGTTAGTTATGACGCTCCCACGCGTCCTACGGTCATGGGTTAGTTATGACGCTCCCACACGTCCTACGGTCATGGGTTAGTTATGACGCTCCCACGCGTCCTACGGTCATGGGTTAGTTATGACGCTCCCACACGTCCTACAGTCATGGGTTAGTTATGACGCTCCCACACGTCCTACGGTCATGGGTTAGTTATGACGCTCCCACACGTCCTACGGTCATGGGTTAGTTATGACGCTCCCACACGTCCTACGGTCATGGGTTAGTTATGACGCTCCCACACGTCCTACGGTCAGGGGTTAGTTATGACGCTCCCACACGTCCTACGGTCATGGGTTAGTTATGACGCTCCCACGCGTCCTACGGTCATGGGTTAGTTATGACGCTCCCACACGTCCTACGGGTTAGGGTTAGTTATGACGCTCCCACACGTCCTACGGTCATGGGTTAGTTATGACGCTCCCACACGTCCTACGGTCATGGGTTAGTTATGACGCTCCCACGCGTCCTACGGTCATGGGTTAGTTATGACGCTCCCACACGTCCTACGGTCATGGGTTGAACATCTGCATGACTTCATTTACAAGAAGTCTCCACAATTCAACATTTGCCTGTTATCTGTTTGTTCTCCTAATAACACACACAACAATAGCCGATCTACAAGCTCACAATGTGAGCTTGTAGATCGGCTATTTTCAGTCCGCGTCTCATGCCGATGCACATCTGGGTGTAAATCAGGCTAATGCTGAGCATCTGGGGATTAAATTAAATTAAAAAGTTATAAAACATTGTACGACACGACAGTACAAGCATGATTTCCTCACTTCACTTCACCAAGAACACCAACAGAAACATTCCACACTAATTTGTTTTTGTGTGTGTGTTTTTTGTACTTTCATTAAAACGAGTATAATGTTGTTTTGTGCTTCGCTGAGCAATCTGTGAAGGCCTGTGTGTGTGCATGTGTGTGTACGTGTGTGCGCGCGCGCGTGCGTGTGTATGTGTGTGTGCGTGCGTGTAATGTGACAGAAGCGCTACCACTTGGTGTTAAGGATGTAAAGGATCTATAATAAATTAATGTTAATAATTAAGGATGTCTAATAAATCTAACGATGCTATAATGTCTCCCACGACCACAGAGCAACAACAGTTGAACAATCAGCTCCAGCTGTGTGCGTGCGTGCGTGCGTGCGTGCGTGCGTGCGTGCGTGCGTGCGTGCGTGCGTGCGTGCGTGCGTGCGTGCGTGCGTGCGTGTGCATGTGCGCGTGCTGAAAGGCCAGAAGGCCTGCTTTCTCTCCTTCACCTTCGTTCATTAAAAAACACACACACACACACACACACACACACACACACACACACACACACACACAGTCACACACAGTCACACACACACACTCCACGTGTTCCAACCCAAAATGAGATCCAGACGCTGCGGCTCTTGTGTTGTTGCTGCATGCTGGGACAGATGTTATTACCTCCTGATTGTCTCTCCATACTGTGTGTTTCTGCCCTACTGACCTGATCATCAGCCTTACACACACAGATAGCAGATCTACACACACAGATAGCAGATCTACACACACAGATAGCAGATCTACACACACAGATAGCAGATCTACACACACAGATAGCAGATCTACACACAGATAGCAGATCTACACACACATATAGCAGATCTACACACACATATAGCAGATCTACACACACAGATAGCAGATCTACACACACATATAGCAGATCTACACACACATATAGCAGATCTACACACACATATAGCAGATCTACACACACATATAGCAGATCTACACACACATATAGCAGATCTACACACACATATAGCAGATCTACACACACATATAGCAGATCTACACACACATATAGCAGATCTACACACACAGATAGCAGATCTACACACACATATAGCAGATCTACACACACATATAGCAGATCTACACACACATAGCAGATCTACACACACAGATAGCAGATCTACACACACATATAGCAGATCTACACACACACACATATAGCAGATCTACACACACATAGCAGATCTACACACACACAGCAGATCTACACACACATATAGCAGATCTACACACACACACATATAGCAGATCTACACACACATAGCAGATCTACACACACACATAGCAGATCTACACACACACATAGCAGATCTACACACACAGATAGCAGATCTACACACACACACACATATAGCAGATCTACACACACATAGCAGATCTACACACACAGATAGCAGATCTACACACACAGATAGCAGATCTACACACACATATAGCAGATCTACACACACATATAGCAGATCTACACACACACACATATAGCAGATCTACACACACAGATAGCAGATCTACACACACAGATAGCAGATCTACACACACACATAGCAGATCTACACACACATATAGCAGATCTACACACACAGATAGCAGATCTACACACACATATAGCAGATCTACACACACATATAGCAGATC
>NC_136802.1:1072229-1084729 GCF_951216825.1 Electrona antarctica | reverse complement strand
TAGGGACACATGATGTCATCACTAGGGACACATGATGCCCTCGCTATCTCGAAACTGTCATTCACGCTCTCATATCATCTCGTCTTGACTATTGCAATTCCATCTACTCTGGCCTTCCGAAGAAAATCACATCCCGTTTACAATTAATACAAAACTCTGCTGCTCGACTACTGACAAATACAAAGAAACGGGACCATATAACACCAATACTAGCAGATCTGCACTGGCTGCCGGTGAGCGCCAGATGTGACTTCAAGATCCTACTCATCACGTTCAAAGCCCTAAATGGGTTAGCCCCTAGTTACATCCGGGATATGCTATCCCTCCCTGAATCCGGGCGCACCCTCAGATCCTCGGATAAGGCCCTTCTGGCTGTCCCTCGCACTAACTTAGTTACCCGGGGTGACCGGGCTTTTGCCGCTCGGGCACCCAGAATGTGGAACGCACTGCCAGTGCACATTAGGGTAGCACCATCCGTCCCGTTATTCAAGTCACGCCTGAAAACCCACCTCTATACTGAGTGTTTTTTAACTATTTAATAGCCAGTTGTACATACATCCTTGTTTTGTGTGCCATTATCATGTTGTTATTGTGTGTTTTTTGCTGTTGTAATCTTGCTCTGTGCAGCACTTTGGATCTATGTTTTGAAAAGCGCTATACAAATAAAGTTCATATCATATCATATCATAGGGACATATGATGTCATCACTAGGGACACATGATGTCATCGCTATAGGGACATATGATGTCATCACTAGGGACACATGATGTCATCGCTATAGGGACATATGATGTCATCACTAGGGACACATGATGTCATCGCTATAGGGACATATGATGTCATCACTAGGGACACATGATGTCATCGCTATAGGGACACATGATGTCATCGCTATAGGGACATATGATGTCATCACTAGGGACACATGATGTCATCGCTATAGGGACACATGATGTCATCGCTATAGGGACATATGATGTCATCGCTATAGGGACACATGATGTCATCGCTATAGGGACATATGATGTCATCACTAGGGACACATGATGTCATCGCTATAGGGACATATGATGTCATCACTAGGGACACATGATGTCATCGCTATAGGGACATATGATGTCATCACTAGGGACACATGATGTCATCGCTATAGGGACACATGATGTCATCGCTATAGGGACATATGATGTCATCACTAGGGACACATGATGTCATCGCTATAGGGACACATGATGTCATCGCTATAGGGACATATGATGTCATCGCTATAGGGACACATGATGTCATCGCTATAGGGACATATGATGTCATCACTAGGGACACATGATGTCATCGCTATAGGGACACATGATGTCATCGCTATAGGGACATATGATGTCATCGCTATAGGGACACATGATGTCATCGCTATAGGGACATATGATGTCATCACTAGGGACACATGATGTCATCGCTATAGGGACATATGATGTCATCACTAGGGACACATGATGTCATCGCTATAGGGACACATGATGTCATCGCTATAGGGACATATGATGTCATCGCTATAGGGACACATGATGTCATCGCTAGGGACACATGATGTCATCGCTAGTAGGGACACATGATGTCATCGCTATAGGGACACATGATGTCATCGCTAGGGACACATGATGTCATCGCTAGTAGGAACACATGATGTCATCGCTAGGGACACATGATGTCATTGCTAGGGACACATGATGTCATCGCTAGGGACACATGATGTCATCGCTAGGGACACATGATGTCATCGCTAGTAGGAACACATGATGTCATCGCTATAGGGACACATGATGTCATCGCTAGGGACACATGATGTCATCGCTAGTAGGAACACATGATGTCATCGCTAGGGACACATGATGTCATCGCTAGTAGGGACACATGATGTCATCGCTAGGGACACATGATGTCATCGCTAGGGACACATGATGTCATCGCTAGTAGGGACACATGATGTCATCGCTAGGGACACATGATGTCATCGCTAGGGACACATGATGTCATCTCTAGAGACACATGATGTCATCTCTAGGGACACATGATGTCATCTCTAGGGACACATGATGTCATCTATAGGGACACATGATGTCATCTCTAGGGACACATGATGTCATCTCTAGGGACACATGATGTCATCTCTAGGGACACATGATGTCATCTCTAGAGACACATGATGTCTTCTCTAGGGACACATGATGTCATCTCTAGGGACACATGATGTCATCTCTATAGGGACACATGATGTCATCTCTAGGGACACATGATGTCATCTCTAGGGACACATGATGTCATCTCTAGGGACACATGATGTCATCTCTAGGGACACATGATGTCATCTCTAGGGACACATGATGTCATCGCTAGTAGGGACACATGATGTCATCGCTAGTAGGGACACATGATGTCATCTCTAGGGACACATGATGTCATCTCTAGGGACACATGATGTCATCTCTAGGGACACATGATGTCATCTCTAGGGACACATGATGTCATCTCTAGGGACACATGATGTCATCTCTAGGGACACATGATGTCATCTCTAGGGACACATGATGTCATCTCTAGGGACACATGATGTCATCTCTAGGGACACATGATGTCATCTCTAGGGACACATGCTGTCATCTTTAGGGACACATGATGTCATCTCTAGGGACACATGATGTCATCTCTAGGGACACATGATGTCATCTCTAGGGACACATGATGTCATCTCTAGGGACACATGATGTCATCTCTAGGGACACATGATGTCATCTCTAGGGACACATGATGTCATCGCTAGTAGGGACACATGATGTCATCTCTAGGGACACATGATGTCATCTCTAGGGACACATGATGTCATCTCTAGGGACACATGATGTCATCTCTAGGGACACATGATGTCATCTCTAGGGACACATGATGTCATCTCTAGGGACACATGATGTCATCTCTAGGGACACATGATGTCATCTCTAGGGACACATGATGTCATCTCTAGGGACACATGCTGTCATCTCTAGGGACACATGATGTCATCTCTAGGGACACATGATGTCATCTCTAGGGACACATGATGTCATCTCTAGGGACACATGATGTCATCTCTAGGGACACATGATGTCATCTCTATAGGGACACATGATGTCATCTCTAGGGACACATGATGTCATCTCTAGGGACACATGATGTCATCTCTATAGGGACACATGATGTCATCTCTAGGGACACATGATGTCATCTCTAGGGACACATGATGTCATCTCTAGGGACACATGATGTCATCTCTAGGGACACATGATGTCATCTCTAGGGACACATGATGTCATCGCTAGGGACACATGATGTCATCTCTAGGGACACATGATGTCATCTCTATAGGGACACATGATGTCATCTCTAGGGACACATGATGTCATCTCTATAGGGACACATGATGTCATCTCTAGGGACACATGATGTCATCTCTAGGGACACATGATGTCATCTCTATAGGGACACATGATGTCATCTCTAGGGACACATGATGTCATCTCTAGGGACACATGATGTCATCTCTATAGGGACACATGATGTCATCTCTAGGGACACATGCTTCAGCAGGAACTGGGGATGAAGTAGGTCTGGCGTGGCGTTGTGGAATACATGATCTCGACCATGGGTCGAAAAATGATGAGAGGACAAAGATACGTCTACTGTACGTCTACTGTACGTCTACTGTAGGTCTACTGTACGTCTACTGTAGGTCTACTGTACGTCTACTGTAGGTCTACTGTAGGTCTACTGTAGGTCTACTGTACGTCTACTGTAGGTCTACTGTACGTCTACTGTACGTCTACTGTAGGTCTACTGTAGGTCTACTGTAGGTCTACTGTAGGTCTACTGTACGTCTACTGTACGTCTACTGTACGTCTACTGTACGTCTACTGTAGGTCTACTGTACGTCTACTGTAGGTCTACTGTAGGTCTACTGTAGGTCTACTGTACGTCTACTGTACGTCTACTGTACGTCTACTGTACGTCTACTGTACGTCTACTGTACGTCTACTGTACGTCTACTGTAGGTCTACTGTACGTCTACTGTAGGTCTACTGTACGTCTACTGTACGTCTACTGTAGGTCTACTGTACGTCTACTGTAGGTCTACTGTACGTCTACTGTACGTCTACTGTAGGTCTACTGTACGTCTACTGTAGGTCTACTGTAGGTCTACTGTACGTCTACTGTACGTCTACTGTAGGTCTACTGTACGTCTACTGTAGGTCTACTGTACGTCTACTGTACGTCTACTGTACGTCTACTGTAGGTCTACTGTAGGTCTACTGTAGGTCTACTGTACGTCTACTGTACGTCTACTGTAGGTCTACTGTAGGTCTACTGTACGTCTACTGTACGTCTACTGTAGGTCTACTGTACGTCTACTGTAGGTCTACTGTAGGTCTACTGTACGTCTACTGTAGGTCTACTGTACGTCTACTGTAGGTCTACTGTACGTCTACTGTAGGTCTACTGTACGTCTACTGTAGGTCTACTGTAGGTCTACTGTACGTCTACTGTACGTCTACTGTAGGTCTACTGTAGGTCTACTGTACGTCTACTGTAGGTCTACTGTAGGTCTACTGTAGGTCTACTGTAGGTCTACTGTACGTCTACTGTAGGTCTACTGTAGGTCTACTGTAGGTCTACTGTACGTCTACTGTAGGTCTACTGTACGTCTACTGTAGGTCTACTGTACGTCTACTGTAGGTCTACTGTAGGTCTACTGTAGGTCTACTGTACGTCTACTGTACGTCTACTGTAGGTCTACTGCAGGTCTACTGTACGTCTACTGTACGTCTACTGTAGGTCTACTGTAGGTCTACTGTACGTCTACTGTAGGTCTACTGTAGGTCTACTGTATGTCTACTGTAGGTCTACTGTACGTCTACTGTACGTCTACTGTACGTCTACTGTAGGTCTACTGTACGGCTACTGTACGGCTACTGTATGTCTACTGTAGGTCTACTGTAGGTCTACTGTAGGTCTACTGTAGGTCTACTGTAGGTCTACTGTACGTCTACTGTAGGTCTACTGTACGTCTACTGTAGGTCTACTGTAGGTCTACTGTAGGTCTACTGTAGGTCTACTGTAGGTCTACTGTACGTCTACTGTACGTCTACTGTACGTCTACTGTAGGTCTACTGTAGGTCTACTGTAGGTCTACTGTACGTCTACTGTACGTCTACTGTAGGTCTACTGTAGGTCTACTGTACGTCTACTGTACGTCTACTGTAGGTCTACTGTAGGTCTACTGTACGTCTACTGTACGTCTACTGTACGTCTACTGTAGGTCTACTGTACGTCTACTGTACGTCTACTGTAGGTCTACTGTAGGTCTACTGTACGTCTACTGTACGTCTACTGTAGGTCTACTGTACGTCTACTGTAGGTCTACTGTAGGTCTACTGTAGGTCTACTGTACGTCTACTGTACGTCTACTGTACGTCTACTGTAGGTCTACTGTACGTCTACTGTACGTCTACTGTAGGTCTACTGTAGGTCTACTGTACGTCTACTGTACGTCTACTGTAGGTCTAATGTACGTCTACTGTAGGTCTACTGTAGGTCTACTGTAGGTCTACTGTAGGTCTACTGTACGTCTACTGTACGTCTACTGTAGGTCTACTGTACGTCTACTGTACGTCTACTGTAGGTCTACTGCAGGTCTACTGCAGGTCTACTGTAGGTCTACTGTACGTCTACTGTAGGTCTACTGTAGGTCTACTGTACGTCTACTGTACGTCTACTGTAGGTCTACTGTACGTCTACTGTAGGTCTACTGTAGGTCTACTGTACGTCTACTGTAGGTCTACTGTACGTCTACTGTAGGTCTACTGTAGGTCTACTGTACGTCTACTGTAGGTCTACTGTACGTCTACTGTAGGTCTACTGTACGTCTACTGTAGGTCTACTGTACGTCTACTGTAGGTCTACTGTAGGTCTACTGTAGGTCTACTGTAGGTCTACTGTACGTCTACTGTAGGTCTACTGTAGGTCTACTGTAGGTCTACTGTACGTCTACTGTAGGTCTACTGTAGGTCTACTGTACGTCTACTGTAGGTCTACTGTAGGTCTACTGTACGTCTACTGTAGGTCTACTGTAGGTCTACTGTAGGTCTACTGTAGGTCTACTGTACGTCTACTGTAGGTCTACTGTACGTCTACTGTAGGTCTACTGTAGGTCTACTGTAGGTCTACTGTAGGTCTACTGTAGGTCTACTGTACGTCTACTGTACGTCTACTGTAGGTCTACTGTACGTCTACTGTAGGTCTACTGTAGGTCTACTGTACGTCTACTGTAGGTCTACTGTAGGTCTACTGTACGTCTACTGTAGGTCTACTGCAGGTCTACTGTAGGTCTACTGTAGGTCTACTGTAGGTCTACTGTACGTCTACTGTAGGTCTACTGTAGGTCTACTGTAGGTCTACTGTAGGTCTACTGTAGGTCTACTGTACGTCTACTGTAGGTATACTGTAGGTCTACTGTAGGTCTACTGTAGGTCTACTGTAGGTCTACTGTACGTCTACTGTACGTCTACTGTAGGTCTACTGTACGTCTACTGTACGTCTACTGTAGGTCTACTGTACGTCTACTGTAGGTCTACTGTAGGTCTACTGTACGTCTACTGTACGTCTACTGTAGGTCTACTGTAGGTCTACTGTACGTCTACTGTACGTCTACTGTAGGTCTACTGTACGTTTACTGTACGTCTACTGTAGGTCTACTGCAGGTCTACTGTACGTCTACTGTAGGTCTACTGTAGGTCTACTGTACGTCTACTGTACGTCTACTGTAGGTCTACTGTAGGTCTACTGTAGGTCTACTGTAGGTCTACTGTAGGTCTACTGTACGTCTACTGTACGTCTACTGTAGGTCTACTGTACGTCTACTGTAGGTCTACTGTAGGTCTACTGTAGGTCTACTGTACGTCTACTGTACGTCTACTGTAGGTCTACTGTACGTTTACTGTACGTCTACTGTAGGTCTACTGCAGGTCTACTGTACGTCTACTGTAGGTCTACTGTAGGTCTACTGTAGGTCTACTGTACGTCTACTGTACGTCTACTGTAGGTCTACTGTAGGTCTACTGTAGGTCTACTGTAGGTCTACTGTAGGTCTACTGTACGTCTACTGTACGTCTACTGTAGGTCTACTGTAGGTCTACTGTAGGTCTACTGTAGGTCTAGGTCTACTGTAGGTCTACTGTAGGTCTACTGTACGTCTACTGTACGTCTACTGTAGGTCTACTGCAGGTCTACTGCAGGTCTACTGCAGGTCTACTGTACGTCTACTGTACGTCTACTGTACGTCTACTGTACGTCTACTGTACGTCTACTGTAGGTCTACTGCAGGTCTACTGCAGGTCTACTGTACGTCTACTGTAGGTCTACTGTAGGTCTACTGTAGGTCTACTGTACGTCTACTGTACGTCTACTGTAGGTCTACTGTACGTCTACTGTACGTCTACTGTACGTCTACTGTAGGTCTACTGTAGGTCTACTGTAGGTCTACTGCAGGTCTACTGTACGTCTACTGTACGTCTACTGTACGTCTACTGTAGGTCTACTGCAGGTCTACTGTACGTCTACTGTAGGTCTACTGTAGGTCTACTGTAGGTCTACTGTACGTCTACTGTACGTCTACTGTAGGTCTACTGTACGTCTACTGTAGGTCTACTGTAGGTCTACTGTAGGTCTACTGTACGTCTACTGTACGTCTACTGTAGGTCTACTGTAGGTCTACTGTAGGTCTACTGTAGGTCTACTGTACGTCTACTGTAGGTCTACTGTAGGTCTACTGTAGGTCTACTGTACGTCTACTGTAGGTCTACTGTACGTCTACTGTACGTCTACTGTACGTCTACTGTAGGTCTACTGCAGGTCTACTGTACGTCTACTGTAGGTCTACTGTAGGTCTACTGTAGGTCTACTGTACGTCTACTGTAGGTCTACTGTACGTCTACTGTAGGTCTACTGTAGGTCTACTGTAGGTCTACTGTACGTCTACTGTACGTCTACTGTAGGTCTACTGTAGGTCTACTGTAGGTCTACTGTACGTCTACTGTAGGTCTACTGTACGTCTACTGTAGGTCTACTGTAGGTCTACTGTAGGTCTACTGTAGGTCTACTGTAGGTCTACTGTACGTCTACTGTAGGTCTACTGTAGGTCTACTGTAGGTCTACTGTAGGTCTACTGTACGTCTACTGTAGGTCTACTGTACGTCTACTGTAGGTCTACTGTAGGTCTACTGTAGGTCTACTGTACGTCTACTGTACGTCTACTGTAGGTCTACTGTACGTCTACTGTAGGTCTACTGTACGTCTACTGTAGGTCTACTGTAGGTCTACTGTAGGTCTACTGTACGTCTACTGTACGTCTACTGTACGTCTACTGTAGGTCTACTGTACGTCTACTGTAGGTCTACTGTACGTCTACTGTAGGTCTACTGTACGTCTACTGTAGGTCTACTGTAGGTCTACTGTACGTCTACTGTACGTCTACTGTAGGTCTACTGTACGTCTACTGTAGGTCTACTGTACGTCTACTGTAGGTCTACTGTAGGTCTACTGTACGTCTACTGTAGGTCTACTGTAGGTCTACTGTACGTCTACTGTACGTCTACTGTAGGTCTACTGTAGGTCTACTGTACGTCTACTGTAGGTCTACTGTAGGTCTACTGTACGTCTACTGTAGGTCTACTGTACGTCTACTGTACGTCTACTGTACGTCTACTGTAGGTCTACTGTACGTCTACTGTAGGTCTACTGTAGGTCTACTGTAGGTCTACTGTACGTCTACTGTAGGTCTACTGTAGGTCTACTGTACGTCTACTGTACGTCTACTGTAGGTCTACTGTACGTCTACTGTCCGTCTACTGTAGGTCTACTGTACGTCTACTGTAGGTCTACTGTACGTCTACTGTACGTCTACTGTACGTCTACTGTAGGTCTACTGTACGTCTACTGTACGTCTACTGTAGGTCTACTGTACGTCTACTGTACGTCTACTGTACGTCTACTGTAGGTCTACTGTAGGTCTACTGTACGTCTACTGTAGGTCTACTGTACGTCTACTGTACGTCTACTGTAGGTCTACTGTAGGTCTACTGTAGGTCTACTGTACGTCTACTGTACGTCTACTGTACGTCTACTGTACGTCTACTGTAGGTCTACTGTAGGTCTACTGTACGTCTACTGTAGGTCTACTGTACGTCTGTACGTCTACTGTAGGTCTACTGTACGTCTACTGTACGTCTACTGTACGTCTACTGTACGTCTACTGTAGGTCTACTGTACGTCTACTGTAGGTCTACTGTACGTCTACTGTAGGTCTACTGTACGTCTACTGTACGTCTACTGTAGGTCTACTGTAGGTCTACTGTACGTCTACTGTACGTCTACTGTAGGTCTACTGTACGTCTACTGTACGTCTACTGTAGGTCTACTGTACGTCTACTGTACGTCTACTGTAGGTCTACTGTAGGTCTACTGTACGTCTACTGTACGTCTACTGTACGTCTGTACGTCTACTGTAGGTCTACTGTAGGTCTACTGTAGGTCTACTGTACGTCTACTGTACGTCTACTGTACGTCTACTGTAGGTCTACTGTACGTTTACTGTACGTCTACTGTAGGTCTACTGTAGGTCTACTGTAGGTCTACTGTACGTCTACTGTACGTCTACTGTACGTCTACTGTACGTCTACTGTAGGTCTACTGTACGTTTACTGTACGTCTACTGTAGGTCTACTGTAGGTCTACTGTAGGTCTACTGTACGTCTACTGTAGGTCTACTGTAGGTCTACTGTAGGTCTACTGTAGGTCTACTGTAGGTCTACTGTACGTCTACTGTAGGTCTACTGTACGTCTACTGTAGGTCTACTGTAGGTCTACTGTACGTCTACTGTAGGTCTACTGTAGGTCTACTGTACGTCTACTGTAGGTCTACTGTACGTCTACTGTAGGTCTACTGTAGGTCTACTGTAGGTCTACTGTACGTCTACTGTACGTCTACTGTAGGTCTACTGTAGGTCTACTGTAGGTCTACTGTACGTCTACTGTAGGTCTACTGTAGGTCTACTGTAGGTCTACTGTACGTCTACTGTACGTCTACTGTAGGTCTACTGTAGGTCTACTGTACGTCTACTGCACGTCTACTGTAGGTCTACTGTAGGTCTACTGTACGTCTACTGTAGGTCTACTGTAGGTCTACTGTACGTCTACTGTAGGTCTACTGTAGGTCTACTGTACGTCTACTGTACGTCTACTGTACGTCTACTGTAGGTCTACTGTAGGTCTACTGTACGTCTACTGTACGTCTACTGTAGGTCTACTGTACGTCTACTGTACGTCTACTGTACGTCTACTGTAGGTCTACTGTACGTCTACTGTACGTCTGTACGTCTACTGTAGGTCTACTGTAGGTCTACTGTAGGTCTACTGTACGTCTACTGTACGTCTACTGTACGTCTACTGTAGGTCTACTGTACGTTTACTGTACGTCTACTGTAGGTCTACTGTAGGTCTACTGTAGGTCTACTGTACGTCTACTGTAGGTCTACTGTAGGTCTACTGTAGGTCTACTGTACGTCTACTGCACGTCTACTGTAGGTCTACTGTAGGTCTACTGTACGTCTACTGTAGGTCTACTGTAGGTCTACTGTACGTCTACTGTAGGTCTACTGTAGGTCTACTGTACGTCTACTGTAGGTCTACTGTAGGTCTACTGTACGTCTACTGTACGTCTACTAGACAGTATGTTGGTTTAAGATAAACAAACGAATCGATCCGTCTCCTCCTGACTCAAACGGCCACGAGGATTCAATTAACTTTATTAATCCCACTGGAGACACGCGTTACGCTGCAGCACGTTGTAAACAGAGGAACGCCTCAGCGTACAAACACAACATACACACACACCACACAGTGTACAACCACAACATACACACACACACACCACACAGTGTACAACCACAACATACACACACACACCACACAGTGTACAACCACAACATACACACACACACACCACACAGTGTACAACCACAACATACACACACACACCACACAGTGTACAACCACAACATACACACACACACCACACAGTGTACAACCACAACATACACACACACACACCACACAGTGTACAACCACAACATACACACACACACCACACAGTGTACAACCACAACATACACATATACTGTACCACAGAGGAGCTTAAATGTGGATCAAGTCATCTTCACATTCCTATAGCAGTAAAAGCCACGGTAAAAGAATGAAGAATAAAGAGAATGTTTGGCAACTACGATTCATTTACGGGGGAAAAAAATAATATGGATTCTTAGAATATTTCTAGGTGGTTTCTTTCCCCGAAAGGAACCATTTCAAGATGGTCACCAAACACACACACACACACACACAAACACACACACACACACATGCACACGCACGTACACACACACACACACGCACACACAAATTTGCGTGATGAGAGCATTTCCACATTTTAGCGGCGCTGTGGGAGCATTACAGACCCACACACACACACGCGCGCATGCACAACAGCACACACACACACACACACACACACACACACACATACACACTGTGTGGGAACACGGCCTGTTTGTGTTTAGGTTTGAAGGGGGGCGAGCGAGTGACCTACATCTCTCCATCTCCTGCTCCAGAAGCATGAATACCTCTCTCGCCCACCCTCTCTCTCTCTCTCTCTCTCTCTCTCTCTCTCTCTCTCTCTCTCTCTTTCCCCGCATACTCTCTCTTTCTCTCTGTCTCTCTCCCCTTGTGTGTGTGTGTGTGTGTGTGTGTGTGTGTGTGTGTGTGTGTGTGTGTGTGTGTGTGTGTCTCTCACACACATAATCACGCACGCACGCACACAGCCCAGCTGCCGTACAGATGCATGCCTCCTGCTGCTGTCAATATTATTAGACACACTATAACACAATGTCTCTTTATCCTGAGGAGAGAGAGAGAGAGAGAGAGAGACAGAGAGAGAGAGAGAGAGACAGAGAGAGAGACAGAGAGAGACAGAGAGAGAGACAGAGAGAGACAGAGAGAGAGAGAGAGAGAGAGAGAGAGAGACAGAGAGAGAGAGAGAGAGAGAGAGACAGAGAGAGAGAGAGAGAGAGAGAGAGACAGAGAGAGAGAGAGAGAGAGAGAGAGAGAGAGAGACAGAGACAGAGAGAGAGAGAGAGAGAGAGAGAGAGAGACAGAGCGAGAGAGAGAGAGAGAGAGACAGAGAGAGAGAGACAGAGAGAGAGAGAGAGAGACAGAGAGAGAGAGAGAGAGAGAGTTGAGAGACAGAGAGAGACAGAGAGAGACCAGTGAACAGGAGAGAGAGAGAGCAGCAAACAGAGAGAGAGAGAGTGGGGGAGAACAGCTAGTTTAGGGAAAGTTAGCCAAATGTGTGACCAAAAAATAAATG
>NC_136802.1:1043324-1069529 GCF_951216825.1 Electrona antarctica | reverse complement strand
CCCCCTTCACATACAGTGATCTGTTGTGGCCAGATGTAATTTCCTGGAGTCTAGTAGGACTATAGTAAATAATAAAAAAATAAATCACTATAAAATGTTGTAAAAAAAATACATATTTAGCCCCATGTTCGAATGCCCCCGCCCCCGTCAAAAAAAGCTAAAATCGCAGAAAGCAGCAAATGAAAAAAAAAAAAAACTCTCATCTTATACTTTCTCTAATAACAACCTAAAACATGAACCTTGGTTGAAAACAACTAAAGTTGTCCTTTAAATTAAGATTCTCTGCCCAGAAATGATTAACTCAACTCACACGATGCCGTTCCAAGAACACTAGGTTGGTTCAACAGAACATTTTTCAAGATTTTTTTCAACAATTGTTTTTTTCCCCCCAGAAGAGTGTAGCCTATTTTCAAATCCAGTATTCTCTCTTTAGATGTTCTCTCTCGATGTTCTTCTCTCGTCCACTTTTCAATACAGTAACAAACTATTTGATCAATGATCTATTATAAAAAAAAATGCACCCTCTGCTGTTTCAATTGTCTGATTGTGAATTGTCTGCCGTTTGCGATTTCATCACATTTATAAAATTGTCACCAGTTTGAATCGATGTACGATACCCTATTGTGCTGAATATAGGACTAGATGTTTTTTCCTTTTTATTGGAAAATATCCTTAAAAACAGGGTGGTATTTTAATCGGGGACTAGAGACTATTTGACATTTATTGTTCTTTTTCCACAAATGAGTCTTCGAAAAATGGGGGTCGTCTTATATTCGGCACAGTACGGTATATTGTTTAGCCAAAACTCAGCACATAATTCACTGAACTTCCCCCCAAAAACCTCCCTAAATGTGAACATGAACAAACTGCTATACTCCTAAACAGAACAGAAGGAACCATGGGAGTCAGATCAACAGAACAGAAGGAACCATGGGAGTCAGATCAACAGAACAGAAGGAACCATGGGAGTCAGATCAACAGAACAGAAGGAACCATGGGAGTCAGAGCAACAGAACAGAAGGAACCATGGGAGTCAGAGCAACAGAACAGAAGGAACCATGGGAGTCAGATCAACAGAACAGAAGGAACCATGGGAGTCAGATCAACAGAACAGAAGGAACCATGGGAGTCAGATCAACAGAACAGAAGGAACCATGGGAGTCAGATCAACAGAACAGAAGGAACCATGGGAGTCAGATCAACAGAACAGAAGGAACCATGGGAGTCAGATCAACAGAACAGAAGGAACCATGGGAGTCAGATCAACAGAACAGAAGGAACCATGGGAGTCAGATCAACAGAACAGAAGGAACCATGGGAGTCAGATCAACAGAACAGAAGGAACCATGGGAGTCAGATCAACAGAACAGAAGGAACCATGGGAGTCAGATCAACAGAACAGAAGGAACCATGGGAGTCAGATCAACAGAACAGAAGGAACCATGGGAGTCAGATCAACAGAACAGAAGGAACCATGGGAGTCAGATCAACAGAACAGAAGGAACCATGGGAGTCAGATCAACAGAACAGAAGGAACCATGGGAGTCAGATCAACAGAACAGAAGGAACCATGGGAGTCAGATCAACAGAACAGAAGGAACCATGGGAGTCAGATCAACAGAACAGAAGGAACCATGGGAGTCAGATCAACAGAACAGAAGGAACCATGGGAGTCAGATCAACAGAACAGAAGGAACCATGGGAGTCAGATCAACAGAACAGAAGGAACCATGGGAGTCAGATCAACAGAACAGAAGGAACCATGGGAGTCAGATCAACAGAACAGAAGGAACCATGGGAGTCAGATCAACAGAACAGAAGGAACCATGGGAGTCAGATCAACAGAACAGAAGGAACCATGGGAGTCAGATCAACAGAACAGAAGGAACCATGGGAGTCAGATCAACAGAACAGAAGGAACCATGGGAGTCAGATCAACAGAACAGAAGGAACCATGGGAGTCAGATCAACAGAACAGAAGGAACCATGGGAGTCAGATCAACAGAACAGAAGGAACCATGGGAGTCAGATCAACAGAACAGAAGGAACCATGGGAGTCAGATCAACGTTTAGAATACAACAGTTTAATGGTGGCATTCATCGGTAAGAAAAAAGACCCCCCCCTCCCCTCCCCCCACCCCCCCCCTACCCGCCCTCCCCTCCCACCACCACCCCCCCGAGGTACGAAACATCTACACGACGATCGCATTACTTTTAGAAATAATCGAAAACCATATGATCTGATCCAAGAACCTCTCTCTCTCTCTAGTGCCGATGGGGAAGAAGTGTTCGTTGTTGTTGTTGGGAGGGTGGTGGGCTGGTGGTGACCCCCCCACCCCAGAGGTCCCAGGAACATGTGACCCCGTCCGTCCGTCCGTCCGTCCGTCCCGGTGGGTCAGCCTCTAGATGTCCTTGATCACGTCCTCCAGCTCCTCTTTGGAATACATGTGGAACGTCTTCCCTGGTTCTATGGTGGCCAGCTGGAGAGAGAGAGAGGAGGGGGGGGGGGGGGGGGGGGGGCGGGGGGGGAGAGAGAGAGAGGGGGGGGGGGGGGGGGAGAAGGGGAGGGAGGGGTTAGAGAGAGACTTGAGTGGAACCCACCT
Source organism: Electrona antarctica (assembly GCF_951216825.1). Taxonomy (NCBI): domain Eukaryota; kingdom Metazoa; phylum Chordata; class Actinopteri; order Myctophiformes; family Myctophidae; genus Electrona; species Electrona antarctica. The sequence continues at coordinate 1,066,926 of NC_136802.1, read as the reverse complement.
ATACTTTCTATGGCATAGGCAGCTCCTGGTAGTAGTAGTAAGTAGCCTTGCCGAGCCATGAGGCCCATAGGGCAGGAGCCTATCTCCTGTTTCTGTAGCCATGAGGCCCATAGGGCAGGAGCCTATCTCCTGTTTCTGTAGCCATGAGGCCCATAGGGGCAGGAGCCTATCTCCTGTTTCTGTAGCCATGAGGCCCATAGGGCAGGAGCCTGTCTCCTGTTTCTGTAGCCATGAGGCCCATAGGGCAGGAGCCTATCTCCTGTTTCTGTAGCCATGAGGCCCCTAGGGCAGGAGCCTATCTCCTGTTTCTGTAGCCATGAGGCCCCTAGGGCAGGAGCCTATCTCCTGTTTCTGTAGCCATGAGGCCCCTAGGGCAGGAGCCTATCTCCTGTTTCTGTAGCGTGAGGCAGCTTGATGTACAAGTACACCCCCTGGACATGACGCTAGTATGTCGCAGGGACTTACCCCCAATCCAACCCTTGATGCTGAGTGTCAAGCAGGGAGGCACTGGGTCCCATTTTTTAGAGTCTTTGGTATGACCCGGCCGGGAATTGAACCCCGACCTCCCAGTCTCAGGGCGGACACTCTAACCACAAGGCCACTGAGCTGGTAGACAGCTGCAGGACACAAGACTAATTAATTAGAGCGACAGAGAGAGAGGAGTGTGTGTGTGTCAATTTAACAAAGGTGCAGACGATCAGAATAAATCAGCAGAGAGTTTGCGCTACTCTATGCCGAATTGAAGTGGACTCGGCCCCAGACTTTTTTTTTTTTATCTCTCCCTGGAAATAAAAACGTCTGGGTTTCCGAGGCTAGAGAGAGACAGCATCTGGCAGAGACATCGATGTGTCCGGAGGACTCCAGACACACCGTGACATTTTGCTCAAACACAGACAGCTCTAAAGGGCCCTTGTCCACCGGTTGAACCTTGATGAGTCCGTTAACTTCTCTCAAAATGAAAAAATAAAATAATAAATAAATAAAAATCCAAAGATGTCTTAAAATGTAAATGAAATGACAAACGGACACGGTGACAAACCTCGATGTTGGTGGCGTTGAGCTTCTCCTCCATCACCTGCTTCAGGATGGTGAGAGACGACTTGATGGCGTCTTTTAGTGTCATGGACTGTAGAGAGAGGATTATAAACATCTTTTAATAATAATAATACAACTGTATCTGTGTAGCACCTCCTTTCATGACATGAAGTGCAGCTCAAAGTGCTTCACGGAGCAATGGAGGAAGAAAGAAAAGAAAAGCAAGGCATAAGAGACAGACGGATCTTAAAGCAAAATAAAACCTCACAGCTGAAAATGTTTGTCCTTACGCAGAGTCCTTAGGTGTTTTAAACTAGAGCTGTTCCCTAAATACTATTAACACAATATAAAACATGTTTTAGCAATATCCTTCCTGCTGTTCAAGAAATCACTGACTGAGGCTTTAAGCTTTGCTTTTATTATGAAATATCCGAGAGGTAAGCTTTTGTGGAAGACGGTTTCTGAACATAGTGAAAGTTTGACCACTTCACAATTTACAATTTAGGCATTTAGCAGACGCTCTTAATCCAGAGCGACTTACATTAAGCAAGAACAAAAGCATGGGAATACATCACATATATAAAATGCATTTATCATGAAACATGCGTAAGCTAAGCGTAACTAGAACATATCTATATAATGACACGATACTATGCTATACATATGTACTATGATGTGCTATGACTACATACAATGCAATTATTGTGCTGTCTACATGACATGTTAATATCCTTCCTGCTGTTCAAGAAATCACTGACTGAGGCTTTAAGCTTTGCTTTTATTATGAAATATCCGAGAGGTAAGCTTTTGTGGAAGACGGTTTCTGAACATAGTGCAAGTTTGACCACTTCAAATACTCTAATCTCAAAATAACCAAAAATAGACGATCTACAAGCTCTCGATGTTTGTTAGATAAACAATCTGCTTCCTTCCTTCCATAGAAGACATGCTGTCCAATACGGAATTCAAATGACAAAATTAAGTCGTTCATATTTCATAGAGAAAATTAGCTAAATCTGCAAAAAAAATGCTTACCACTAGCTTTCTTCACAGATGTGTTCATAAAGGCGTCTACTATCACAGAAAAATGTGTTCCAACCCAACTCCCTTGGGAAACTTTGTGACAGCTGCTGAAAGTTGGGGTACCATTATCAACCAATATAAGGCAAAAAATTCCCCAAATTTCATTATACTTTAAGTAGCATGTGACATGTCAAACTAGGGGGGGTTTCATGATGCTGAATCCATTCCAAGCATTAGTTTTGGACAAAAACACTCCTTGGGCTAAATCTGGCCATAGCCACTGCTGACCTCATCACATTTGTGATGACGGCTATGGCCATTTTCAGGGGAAGGAGTGTTTTTTGTGCAAAACTAATGCTTGGAATGGATTCAGAATCATTAACACCCCTTAGTTTGACATGTCACTTGGTACTTATTTTTAGTTTTACTGCCCCTGTGTGGGATCGCTGGTTAGACTGGCATAGTGTCAACCCCTTACCCCTGTGTGGGATCGCTGGTTAGACTGGCATAGTGTCAACCCCTTACCCCTGTGTGGGATCGCTGGTTAGACTGGCATAGTGTCGACCCCTTACCCCTGTGTGGGATCGCTGGTTAGACTGGCATAGTGTCAACCCCTTACCCCTGTGTGGGATCGCTGGTTAGACTGGCATAGTGTCGACCCCTTACCCCTGTGTGGGATCGCTGGTTAGACTGGCATAGTGTCGACCCCTTACCCCTGTGTGGGATCGCTGGTTAGACTGGCATAGTGTCAACCCCCTTACCCCTGTGTGGGATCGCTGGTTAGACTGGCATAGTGTCGACCCCCTTACCCCTGTGTGGGATCGCTGGTTAGACTGGCATAGTGTCAACCCCTTACCCCTGTGTGGGATCGCTGGTTAGAGTGGCATAGTGTCAACCCCTTACCCCTGTGTGGGATCGCTGGTTAGACTGGCATAGTGTCGACCCCTTACCCCTGTGTGGGATCGCTGGTTAGACTGGCATAGTGTCGACCCCTTACCCCTGTGTGGGATCGCTGGTTAGACTGGCATAGTGTCAACCCCTTACCCCTGTGTGGGATCGCTGGTTAGACTGGCACAGTGTCGACCCCTTACCCCTGTGTGGGATCGCTGGTTAGACTGGCATAGTGTCAACCCCTTACCCCTGTGTGGGATCGCTGGTTAGACTGGCACAGTGTCGACCCCTTACCCCTGTGTGGGATCGCTGGTTAGACTGGCATAGTGTCGACCCCTTACCCCTGTGTGGGATCGCTGGTTATACTGGAATAGTGTCGACCCCTTACCCCTGTGTGGGATCGCTGGTTAGACTGGCATAGTGTCAACCCCTTACCCCTGTTTGGGATCGCTGGTTAGACTGATATAGTGTCGACCCCTTACCCCTGTGTGGGATCGCTGGTTAGACTGGCATAGTGTCGACCCCTTACCCCTGTGTGGGATCGCTGGTTAGACTGGCATAGTGTCGACCCCTTACCCCTGTGTGGGATCGCTGGTTAGACTGGCATAGTGTCGACCCCTTACCCCTGTGTGGGATCGCTGGTTAGACTGGCATATTCACCGATACCGATATGACCCGATATGACCAAAAAGGGCCGATGCCGATACTTTTCTGATACCGATACAGTATCGGGACATCTCTACTATCCATCTATCATTCCGTGTTCCGTACCTTGTGGTAGACCTCCTGCAGAGAGCTCTGAGCTCCCTCTGACGCTGAGCCAATGGCCCGAGCATCACACTGGACGAAGGTCCCTGAGGGGTCCATGTGGTACCTAGAGGAGGACAGGAAAGGGTTAATATGGACCTAGAGGAGCACAGGACAGGGACGAAATGAACCCATTTAGGACAAAGTAAGCAAAGTTAAGAGAGTTAAAAACGTGAAAAAACATGAACGAATGCAGTGAAATAATGTGGCCAAATTTGACTGCTATTGGATTTATTTTTAAATTTCCGTGGTTTCATGTCATCTGACAGCAGGGAATCATAGCTTCAAATGGACATATTGGTTGTTCAGTTTGACCCACCAGTTGTGGAGATATGGCTTATAGAGTAATGTCTTGCAGAGAAACAACAGTGTTCCATTAACCCATTTTGGACTGAGTTTGTAGATCTGCTATTTTTCAACAGCTAAAGCATAACAGGGGTTCCTGCCCAGAGTGGATTAATGCACCAAGACAGACTCCAGCGAAGGTGTCAGATGCCAACAGATCTACAAGCCAACGTGTTCTTAGCTTGCAGATCTAGTATTTTCGCCATGCAATACATTAGGCCGCTCCCATGCAGCACTGCATTCTACCGTGTACATATTTCACGTAACGTTAAGACAAAAACTATGTATATCCAAAATGTATGATTACATTAATGCTGGGCCGTTATCGGCGCTAACGTGCTGCCTTAACGCGAGACTCTTATCGCGTGATAAAAAAATATATCGAAAGAAAGAGACAGCGATGGAGCCATAAGTCCATACTCCATATCCATATTCCATATCCAGGCAGCAGCCTGCTGCATCATGTTAGCTGTTGTGTGCTAAGCTAAACCACCATCCATGTATCACAATATGATCACATCATCACAACACGGCTTTGACCAGGGTTGCCACATTTCGTGACAGAGAGAAACAAGCAACCAGGTCTATGAAAATGTTAACAGGCCAGATCAAGTCAGAAAATCCGAAAGTCAGAAAATAAGTCTAAAATAAGAAACTATTTGGCCGACTGTCAAACATCATTGTCCAATGTTGTTTTAGAGTAGTGGTTCTCAAGCATTTTCATGTCAAGGACCACCAATATTTTAAAGAAACTTTACAGATAGACAAGTCCAAAGTAGCTTACAATGACTAGACTTGGCAACACTGAACAGTTCTACAAACTCACAATATGAAATATAAGCTATTAATAGGCTAGTTGTATCCATAATTAGGGCTCCTGGTCTAAACCTGTTCACAAGGACTTACTTCTGGACATTATTTAGGTAGCGCACACATATTTTCAATGCCTTCGGCAGAGTTCAAATGAGCCATTTTAATCGCGATTAACTCCAGGATTGCAGTGCGATTAATTTTTTTTATCTATGCCCACCACTAGATTACATACATTAGACAAAATACAACATTGCAGAAAGCATGCTGTGTGTGTGTGTGTGTGTGTGTGTGTGTGTGCGAGTGAGTGAGTGAGCGAGCGTGCGCGCATGTGATTAGTGATTCTACGTACAGCTGGGGTCCTTTCTCGTCGAGTCCTCCAAACAGCAGAGCTACACCGAAGGGCCGACTCTGTGGAGAGACCACACACATTTTAGAGACAGGAACATTTGACATGACTCTGTGGAGAGACCACACGCATTTTAGACACAGGAACATTTGACATGACTCTGTGGAGAGACCACACGCATTTTAGAGACAGGAACATTTGACATGACTCTGTGGAGAGACCACACGCATTTTAGAGACAGGAACATTTGACATGACTCTGTGGAGAGACCACACGCATTTTAGAGACAGGAACATTTGACATGACTCTGTGGAGAGACCACACGCATTTTAGAGACAGGAACATTTGACATGACTCTGTGTTGAGACCACACGCATTTTAGAGACAGGAACATTTGACATGACTCTGTGGAGAGACCACACGCATTTTAGAGACAGGAACATTTGACATGACTCTGTGGAGAGACCACACGCATTTTAGAGACAGGAACATTTGACATGACTCTGTGGAGAGACCACACGCATTTTACAGACAGGAACATTTGACATGACTCTGTGGAGAGACCACACGCATTTTACAGACAGGAACATTTGACATGACTCTGTGGAGAGACCACACGCATTTTACAGACAGGAACATTTGACATGACTCTGTGGAGACCACACGCATTTTACAGACAGGAACATTTGACATGCCTCTGTGGAGAGACCACATGCATTTTAGACACAGGAACATTTGACATGACTCTGTGGAGAGACCACACGCATTTTAGAGACAGGAACATTTGACATGACTCTGTGGAGAGACCACACGCATTTTAGAGACAGGAACATTTGACATGACTCTGTGGAGAGACCACACGCATTTTAGAGACAGGAACATTTGACATGACTCTGTGGAGAGACCACACGCATTTTAGAGACAGGAACATTTGACATGACTCTGTGGAGAGACCACACGCATTTTAGAGACAGGAACATTTGACATGACTCTGTGGAGAGACCACACACATTTTAGACACAGGGACATTTGACATGACTCTGTGGAGAGACCACACGCATTTTAGAGACAGGAACATTTGACATGACTCTGTGGAGAGACCACACGCATTTTAGACACAGGGACATTTGACATGACTCTGTGGAGAGACCACACGCATTTTAGACACAGGGACATTTGACATGACTCTGTGGAGAGACCACACGCATTTTAGACACAGGGACATTTGACATGACTCTGTGGAGAGACCACACGCATTTTAGAGACAGGAACATTTGACATGACTCTGTGGAGAGACCACACGCATTTTAGAGACAGGAACATTTGACATGACTCTGTGGAGAGACCACACGCATTTTAGACACAGGGACATTTGACATGACTCTGTGGAGAGACCACACGCATTTTAGAGACTGGAACATTTTACATGACTCTGTGGAGAGACCACACGCATTTTAGAGACAGGAACATTTGACATGACTCTGTGGAGAGACCACACGCATTTTAGAGACAGGAACATTTGACATGACTCTGTGGAGAGACCACACGCATTTTAGACACAGGGACATTTGACATGACTCTGTGGAGAGACCACACGCATTTTAGAGACAGGAACATTTGACATGACTCTGTGGAGAGACCACACGCATTTTAGACACAGGGACATTTGACATGACTCTGTGGAGACCACACGCATTTTAGACACAGGGACATTTGACATGACTCTGTGGAGAGACCACACGCATTTTAGAGACAGGAACATTTGACATGCCTCTGTGGAGAGACCACACGCATTTTAGAGACAGGAACATTTGACATGCCTCTGTGGAGAGACCACACGCAGACCACACGCATTTTAGAGACAGGAACATTTGACATGACTCTGTGGAGAGACCACACGCATTTTAGAGACAGGAACATTTGACATGACTCTGTGGAGAGACCACACGCATTTTACAGACAGGAACATTTGACATGACTCTGTGGAGAGACCACACGCATTTTACAGACAGGAACATTTGACATGACTCTGTGGAGAGACCACACGCATTTTACAGACAGGAACATTTGACATGACTCTGTGGAGAGACCACACGCATTTTACAGACAGGAACATTTGACATGCCTCTGTGGAGAGACCACACGCATTTTAGACACAGGAACATTTGACATGACTCTGTGGAGAGACCACACGCATTTTAGAGACAGGAACATTTGACATGACTCTGTGGAGAGACCACACGCATTTTAGAGACAGGAACATTTGACATGACTCTGTGGAGAGACCACACGCATTTTAGAGACAGGAACATTTGACATGACTCTGTGGAGAGACCACACGCATTTTAGAGACAGGAACATTTGACATGACTCTGTGGAGAGACCACACGCATTTTAGAGACAGGAACATTTGACATGACTCTGTGGAGAGACCACACGCATTTTAGACACAGGGACATTTGACATGACTCTGTGGAGAGACCACACGCATTTTAGAGACAGGAACATTTGACATGACTCTGTGGAGAGACCACACGCATTTTAGACACAGGGACATTTGACATGACTCTGTGGAGAGACCACACGCATTTTAGACACAGGGACATTTGACATGACTCTGTGGAGAGACCACACGCATTTTAGACACAGGGACATTTGACATGACTCTGTGGAGAGACCACACGCATTTTAGAGACAGGAACATTTGACATGACTCTGTGGAGAGACCACACGCATTTTAGAGACAGGAACATTTGACATGACTCTGTGGAGAGACCACACGCATTTTAGACACAGGGACATTTGACATGACTCTGTGGAGAGACCACACGCATTTTAGAGACAGGAACATTTGACATGACTCTGGAGAGACCACACGCATTTTAGAGACAGGAACATTTGACATGACTCTGTGGAGAGACCACACGCATTTTAGAGACAGGAACATTTGACATGACTCTGTGGAGAGACCACACGCATTTTAGACACAGGGACATTTGACATGACTCTGTGGAGAGACCACACGCATTTTAGACACAGGAACATTTGACATGCCTCTGTGGAGAGACCACACGCATTTTAGAGACAGGAACATTTGACATGACTCTGTGGAGAGACCACACGCATTTTAGAGACAGGAACATTTGACATGACTCTGTGGAGAGACCACACGCATTTTAGACACAGGAACATTTGACATGCCTCTGTGGAGAGACCACACGCATTTTAGACACAGGAACATTTGACAGGACTCTGTGGAGAGACCACACGCATTTTAGAGACAGGAACATTTGACAGGACTCTGTGGAGAGACCACACGCATTTTAGAGACAGGAACATTTGACAGGACTCTGTGGAGAGACCACACGCATTTTACAGACAGGAACATTTGACATGACTCTGTGGAGAGACCACACGCATTTTACAGACAGGAACATTTGACATGCCTCTGTGGAGAGACCACACGCATTTTAGAGACAGGAACATTTGACATGCCTCTGTGGAGAGACCACACGCATTTTAGAGACAGGAACATTTGACATGACTCTGTGGAGAGACCACACGCATTTTAGAGACAGGAACATTTGACATGACTCTGTGGAGAGACCACACGCATTTTAGACACAGGAACATTTGACATGACTCTGTGGAGAGACCACACGCATTTTACAGACAGGAACATTTGACATGACTCTGTGGAGAGACCGCACGCATTTTAGAGACAGGAACATTTGACATGACTCTGTGGAGAGACCACACGCATTTTAGAGACAGGAACATTTGACATGACTCTGTGGAGAGACCACACGCATTTTAGAGACAGGAACATTTGACATGACTCTGTGGAGAGACCACACGCATTTTAGACACAGGGACATTTGACATGACTCTGTGGAGAGACCACACGCATTTTAGAGACAGGAACATTTGACATGACTCTGTGGAGAGACCACACGCATTTTAGAGACAGGAACATTTGACATGACTCTGTGGAGAGACCACACGCATTTTAGAGACAGGAACATTTGACATGACTCTGTGGAGAGACCACACGCATTTTAGAGACAGGAACATTTGACATGACTCTGTGGAGAGACCACACGCATTTTAGAGACAGGAACATTTGACATGACTCTGTGGAGAGACCACACGCATTTTAGACACAGGGACATTTGACATGACTCTGTGGAGAGACCACACGCATTTTAGACACAGGGACATTTGACATGACTCTGGAGAGACCACACGCATTTTAGACACAGGGACATTTGACATGACTCTGTGGAGAGACCACACGCATTTTAGACACAGGGACATTTGACATGACTCTGGAGAGACCACACGCATTTTAGAGACAGGGACATTTGACATGACTCTGTGGAGAGACCACACGCATTTTAGACACAGGGACATTTTACCCACAATAGGCATTAATAATATAGTGTAAGGCAGGGGTTCTCAACGTTTTGGCCGGGGACCCCCTGGGGACCCCCTGGGGACCCCCGGAAATGCTTTGGCAACGTCTCGGGACCCCCGCCCCGCCCCCTCCCAACTCCCAATATAAATTGACTGCTACAATAACCTTAATAATAGAGACAATACAACATAAATAAATACTGAAACCAGATATAATCATTAGGGAAGGTGTATGCATGTACTATGTGTACTATATGTAAACTCTTCATTTCCATTTTCCAGCCATTCAGTTGCAAAAAAAAAACAATAATAATTTGGGGACCCCCCAAAATAATGTGGCGACACCCTGAGGGGTCGCGACCCACAGGTTGAGAACCCCTGGTGTAAGGCAGTGCAATAACTGGATTTGAGGTCAGGATGAGGAGAGTGACCGACCGACTGACCATAGCTCCAGGGTCAGCACCCTCCTCTCCAGGTGGAGAGGGGGTGTGTGTGTGTGTGCGTGCGTGGCAGAGACATCGATGTGTGTGTGTGTGTGTGTGTGTGTGCGTGGCAGAGACATCGATGTGTGTGTGTGTGTGTGTGTGTGTGCGTGGCAGAGACATCGATGTGTGTGTGCGTGCGTGGCAGAGACATCGATGTGTGTGTGTGTGCGTGCGTGGCAGAGACATCGATGTGTGTGTGTGTGTGTGTGTGTGTGTGTGCGTGGCAGAGACATCGATGTGTGTGTGCGTGCGTGGCAGAGACATCGATGTGTGTGTGTGTGTGTGTGTGTGTGGCAGAGACATCGATGTGTGTGTGCGTGCGTGGCAGAGACATCGATGTGTGTGTGTGCGTGCGTGGCAGAGACATCGATGTGTGTGTGTGTGTGTGTGCGTGCGTGGCAGAGACATCGATGTGTGTGTGTGCGTGTGCGTGCGTGGCAGAGACATCGATGTGTGTGTGTGTGTGCGTGTGCGTGCGTGGCAGAGACATCGATGTGTGTGTGTGCGTGCGTGGCAGAGACATCGATGTGCGTGTGTGTGTGTGTGCGTGCGTGGCAGAGACATCGATGTGTGTGTGTGTGCGTGCGTGCGTGGCAGAGACATCGATGTGCGTGTGTGTGTGTGCGTGCGTGGCAGAGACATCGATGTGCGTGTGTGTGTGCGTGCGTGGCAGAGACATCGATGTGTGTGTGTGCGTGCGTGGCAGAGACATCGATGTGTGTGTGTGCGTGTGCGTGCGTGGCAGAGACATCGATGTGTGTGTGTGCGTGTGCGTGCGTGGCAGAGACATCGATGTGTGTGTGTGCGTGCGTGGCAGAGACATCGATGTGTGTGTGTGTGTGTGCGTGTGCTTGCGTGGCAGATACATCGATGTGTGTGTGTGTGTGTGTGCGTACCATGGCTCCAGGGTCAGCGTCCTCCTCTCCAAACTGCAGAGCCAGGTTAGACACAGCCTGGGTCACACTCTCTACTGTCATGGTCTCGTTGTAGGTGAACCAGTGGTTCTGAGGAGAGGAGAGGACAGTATTAGAACACTCTCTACTGTCATGGTCTCGTTGTAGGTGAACCAGTGGTTCTGTTGAAATACCGTACAAATACACTGTTTAAATGTAGGTGAACCAGTGGTTCTGAGGAGGAGAGGACAGTATTAGAACACTCTCTACTGTCATGGTCTCGTTGTAGGTGAACCAGTGGTTCTGAGGAGAGGAGAGGACAGTATTAGAACACTCTCTACTGTCATGGTCTCGTTGTAGGTGAACCAGTGGTTCTGTTGAAATACCGTACAAATACACTGTTTAAATGTAGGTGAACCAGTGGTTCTGAGGAGGAGAGGACAGTATTAGAACACTCTCTACTGTCATGGTCTCGTTGTAGGTGAACCAGTGGTTCTGAGGAGAGGCGAGGACAGTATTAGAACACTCTCTACGGTCATGGTCTCGTTGTAGGTGAACCAGTGGTTCTGTTGAAATACCGTACAAATACACTGTTTAAATGTAGGTGAACCAGTGGTTCTGAGGAGGAGAGGACAGTATTAGAACACTCTCTACTGTCATGGTCTCGTTGTAGGTGAACCAGTGGTTCTGAGGAGAGGCGAGGACAGTATTAGAACACTCTCTACGGTCATGGTCTCGTTGTAGGTGAACCAGTGGTTCTGTTGAAATACCGTACAAATACACTGTTTAAATGTAGGTGAACCAGTGGTTCTGAGGAGGAGAGGACAGTATTATAGGACAGCATTAAGGGCCTTGCAAACGTGAAGTGAGGAACGCAGGCGTTGTTGCCTGGATCAACGACAGGTCTCCTCCAGGTCTGGATCAACCACAGGTCTCCTCCAGGTCTGGATCAACCACAGGTCTCCTCCAGGCCTGGATCAACCACAGGTCTCCTCCAGGTCTGGATCAACCACAGGTCTCCTCCAGGTCTGGATCAACCACAGGTCTCCTCCAGGTCTGGATCAACACAGGTCTCCTCCAGGTCTGGATCAACCACAGGTCTCCTCCAGGCCTGGATCAACCACAGGTCTCCTCCAGGTCTGGATCAACCACAGGTCTCCTCCAGGTCTGGATCAACACAGGTCTCCTCCAGGCCTGGATCAACCACAGGTCTCCTCCAGGCCTGGATCAACCACAGGTCTCCTCCAGGCCTGGATCAACCACAGGTCTCCTCCAGGTCTGGATCAACCACAGGTCTCCTCCAGGTCTGGATCAACCACAGGTCTCCTCCAGGTCTGGATCAACCACAGGTCTCCTCCAGGTCTGGATCAACCACAGGTCTCCTCCAGGTCTGGATCAACCACAGGTCTCCTCCAGGCCTGGATCAACCACAGGTCTCCTCCAGGTCTGGATCAACCACAGGTCTCCTCCAGGTCTGGATCAACCACAGGTCTCCTCCAGGTCTGGATCAACCACAGGTCTCCTCCAGGTCTGGATCAACGACAGGTCTCCTCCAGGTCTGGATCAACCACAGGTCTCCTCCAGGTCTGGATCAACCACAGGTCTCCTCCAGGTCTGGATCAACACAGGTCTCCTCCAGGTCTTCTCAAGAGGGGCGTGACAACGCAAGCATACAAAAAATGCTAAACAGAATCCAGGTCTGGTGAGTCTCGGGGGGCGTGTGCACGTAACGAGCACGCGCGCAACAAATTCACGGGGACCGTGCTCACGTAAATACGCTTGCGCTGACGCACCGCGACTTCTCCGAGCAGAAACGCAGGACATTACATATTTAAACTATTTTCAGCAATGGTACATATTTTTTTTTCGGTGGGTAGATCTTGTCATTTTGAAAGTAGATCGCACGTCAAAAATGTGTGGGCACCCCTGATCTACATCTACAAGCTCACAACGCGTCACTCCATCAGGCAATTAAACAGAATAAATATAGACTGGCTGAGTTAAATGGTAAATGGTAAATGGTGCATTTATATAGTGCCTTTATCCAAGGCGCTTTACATAGATTGTGCATTACATTCACCCATTCACACACACACACACATTCATACACCGATTGCAGCGGAAGCCATGCAAGGTACCAACCAGCACATCGGGAGCAATTTGGGGTTCAGTGTCTTGCCCAAGGACACTTCGACCTGTAGAAGAGGAGCCGGGATTCGAACCGCCGACCCATGGATCATTGGACGACCTGCTCTACCTCCTGAGCCACAGTTAAACGTTGATGTGCAAATCAAAGAAACGTACCTGTGTTTCCACTCTTGCCTTGTCGATGAGCGTCTTGGCGTCCGCGATCAGGCCACTCATGGCACAGCCTGGGGGGGGAAACGGTTTGGAACGTTATGACGACATTAAATGGGACACCTTCTTACATAATGCAGTTGTTTGTTTGTTTACTGGATAGAGTGCTAAACCTGCCTACAACTAAGTAAATAGTAGTAGTAGGTTTAACCCATTTTGACCTGAGATCAGATTCTATAAATGTCTTCTACATCCTGACAGTTTTCTGAAAAAGCTATGTTTCTATGTCAGTGGTTCTTCGATTTTTTTTAAATAGCAGACCTACAAGCTCGTAGCGCGCCACTCGGTGGCGCGCTACGAGCTTGTAGATCTGCTATTTTTCAATAGCTAAAGTATTACATAATGCTAACACCAAAAGGGGTTCCCGCCCAAAAAACTGCACGACTTGCTAGACCAGTGCCCGGGAGAGAACCCATGGCCTTGTGGTCAAGAGGAGAGTCTCTAGACTCAAGTTGAGTCCGTCTACGGACTTTGTACATTGGTGACTAGAACTATAATCTAGATGATCTTGAGGCCTACAAAAACAGGGGGGGAGGGGTATATATTCTTCTCATCAACTAGTACCAACCAGGTCGACTAGTGGATTTACTAGTCCACTAGTTGAATAGTCGCCTAGTTGCTTAACCCATTTTGGACTGAGGTCGATTCAAAAGAAAGTCTTCTAAATCCTAACATTTTTCTGGAAAAACCCATTTTTATGTCAGTGGTGCTCAACCTTTTTCATGTCAAGGACCCCAAAATATGTAGTTCCAGGGACCCCCCCCCCCCCCACCACCCCAGAAGCCAATATTTTAGTTAAAAATGTTCTCTCTGAAATATATATTCAAAGATGTGCGCCACATTTTCACAACTTTTCAAAAATAGCAGACCTACAAGCTCGTAGCGCGCGCTACGAGCTTGTAGGTCTGCTATTTTTCAAAAGCTAAAGTATAACGTAATGCTTGAAACACCAAAAGGGGTTCCCGCCCAGAATGGGTTAAGGCCTTAGTGCCAACGATATACTTCATACTTATCACACTGACATTTTGTGATGAAGCCAGATTGGGATTCCATTCTTGTCACTCCAGTAGGACAATCAACTTGCAGAGGGACACATTCACTTTGTTTTAACTGGTTCTTTAAAGTATGGTCACTCACCGATGTGCGAGTCGATCTCCACGATCTTCTCGATGCTGCTGGGCTCCATCAGAGGAGACGTGATCCTCTTCTCTACGGCCAGACACACCCCCTCTGCGGTCTGGATGCCGATGGCCGTGGAGCCCAACTGGAGAAGATACAATATACATGTTTATAAAGACTAGTCCTTACCCGTTGTGACCCCCCCCCCCCCCCCCCCCCCCCCCATAAATATCCCCATTCATTTTAACTTGAATAATATATTTGTGTGTTGTTTTAATGAATAAAAACAGCACTATAACATGAAAGTATTCGTACAGATGCATGGTAGGGAAATATGTTCATGGCAAGGACCACAACATTTACACTTATTAGCCCACAGACCCCCGTTTGAAAAGAATGAAGGGCCCCCAGTTGGACATGCAGCACAGAAACTATGGCCAGTCGCACAGATACTCCCAAATGTATTTTGTGAGTCGCACAGATGAAGTTACAGGTGCATTTGTGTCCAAAATGTGCACAATTCTGAGCTCTGGCTTGAGAAAACTCATGGCTTTTGCAACCTGTGATGTTGTGAGCTTGTAGATTAGCTGTTTTCACCGGAGTGCTCGCTTCATCTCCCCAAAAGCAGATCTATATGGTTGTACCTGTATCACCACAGAGCACCATCTAAGAGCACCATCTAAGAGCCACTAACAGATCTATATGGTTGTACCTGTATCACCAAAGAGCACCATCTAAGAGCCACTAACAGATCTATATGGTTACCTGTATCACCACAGAGCACCATCTAAGAGCCACTAACAGATCTATATGGTTACCTGTATCACCAAAGAGCACCATCTAAGAGCCACTAACGGATCTATATGGTTGTACCTGTATCACCAAAGAGCACCATCTAAGAGCCACTAACAGATCTATATGGTTACCTGTATCACCACAGAGCACCATCTAAGAGCCACTAACAGATCTATATGGTTACCTGTATCACCACAGAGCACCATCTAAGAGCCACTAACAGATCTATATGGTTACCTGTATCACCAAAGAGCACCATCTAAGAGCCACTAACAGATCTATATGGTTGTACCTGTATCACCAAAGAGCACCATCTAAGAGCCACTAACAGATCTATATGGTTGTACCTGTATCACCAAAGAGCACCATCTAAGAGCCACTAACGGATCCCTGCAGTGCTTCCATTCCTCTATTTCTATTACAATATGTTTATAAAGATGGCCGTGGAGCCCAGCTGGAGAGAAGGACAACCCATTTAGGACTGAGACCAGATTCTACAAAATGTCTTCTAAATCATGACAGTTTTCTGGGGAAAAAAAACTATGTTTCTATATCAGTGGTTCTCAAACTATTTCATGTCAAGGACCCCCAGAATTATATGTAATTGGCCGCCGACCCCAATCTGAAAATATGTAGTTCCAGGGACCCTCCGAGAAGCAAAGAGTTGAGTTAAAAACGTTCGCTGTGAAAGAATATGTATTCCAAGATTTGCACGACATTCTCACGATATTTCAAAAATAGCAGACCTACAAGCTCATAGCGAGGTACTCGGTGCCGCGCTATGAGCTTGTAGATCTGCTATTTTTCAACAGCTTAAGTTTAAAATAATGGTCAAAGTGGTTAAAAGCTATAAGGTGACACAGTTAATCATACACACACACACACACACACACACACACACACACACACACACACACACACACAAAGCCTCACCTTTATGGCCTCGATGGCATACTCGACCTGGAATAACCTCCCTTCAGGAGAGAAGGTGTTCACCCCCCTGTAACACAGAGCAGTTCCATTGGGGTCCAGAATACTCAATTCATTGAAACATTTTAATGACGCGACACAAATATAATATACAGCATTGTACCATAAACACCACATATAAACTAATAACTGTTATTGTTTATTTTTAGATCCTCATTCATTCGAGACTCCGAATCCCTCCTTTGGTCAAACAGCTGTGTTGTTTTTGGCAGCAAATTTTGGTTTTAGTTTTAGTCACATTTTAGTCACCCGGAATGTTTTAGTGTTTAGTCTAGTTTCAGTCGACTAAATGTCATGAGATTTTAGTCGACTAAATCTAAAGTTGATTTAGTCGACTAAAATGTGTTTTGGTGACCGCGCTGCGACGTGTTGTGAGCTTGTAGATCGGCTATTTTCAGCATGCAACCAAGTGTAAAATGACATACTGGATCTCTGGTCCACTAGTCCCTTCCTAACATTTTAGTCTAGTTTTTATTTGTTGACGGAATTGTCGGTATATCTAGTCATAGTTTTAGTCGACGAAAACACTGTCAAATCAATTAAAATAACCGAATACAAAACCCAAAACAACCATTATCCTAAATTAAGAAAAAGCCATGAATTATTTAAAAATATGACATAAAAAGGTACATACAAAATCAAAACACCACATTATTATTAAAAGTGAAAAAGGATCTCGGCTAGTTTAGAAAAGTTTTCCAAAACTGCAGAATAATCAAGAAACAATCTGTGTATTTGATTGTGAGTTACATTATAAAACATTAAGGCCTCACAACAGATTCCACCATCAATGTCTTCTAAATCATGACAGTTTGCTGGAAAAAAAGAAACCCCTATGTTTCTATATCAGTGGTTCTCACACTATTTCATGTCAAGGACCCCCAGAAATTATTATGTATTTGGCCATAGAAGCCCATCTCAAAATATGTTGTTCCAGGACTAATAATGACACTAAACAGGATTTAAACATTAAGTATAGTTCCTATAATAATGACACTAAACAGGATTTAAACATTAAGTATAGTTCCTATAATAATGACACTAAACAGGATTTACAGACAAGACTTCAATCCAAATGATCCAATCAGATTCGGCACAAACAAGGGACTAAATTATTTCCGCTCCTATGCCACCAAAATGTGGAACGCCCTACCAACAGTCATTAAGACATGCGAATCCCTCGACTTCTTCAAAACCGCTCTCAAAGGGCACCTACGGACGGCTGCAATTCGAAACTGGCCTCCGTAAAATCTGAATCCCCCACCCACCCCTTTTTCCCCTCACTGTATATGTTTCTTTTCCCTTTTTACCTCCTTTATGATGAATTCCTGTTCTGTTCTTTGACTATATAGAAGTGTCTATTTGTACGTTTCTAAATGTTTTGATGAATTGAACAAGGTGGACCCTCTTGTAAACAAGTGTAATGCTTTATTGGGTCGTCCACTCACAGTTAACAGCCTTTGTATTGAGTTGTGCTTGAAATGTACTGTAATTCTGCAAACTGATAATAAATATTTCAATCAATCCATGACAAATGGGGGTCCGCGGGGCTTAATGAGCATCAATTTGGGGGTCCTTGACATGAAGGGGTTTGGGAACCACTGTTGTTGTTTTGCAGTTAGTTATAAGTGACTTAACCCATTTTGGGCTGGAACCCCTTTTGGTGTTAGCATTATGTTATGCTTTAGCTATTGAAAAATAGCAGATCTACAAGCTCGTAGCGCGCGCTACGAGCTTGTAGGTCTGCTATTTTTGAAAAATCGAAGAACGACTGACATAGAAACATAGCTTTTTCAGAAAACTGTCAGGACGTAGAAGACATTTTTAGAATCTGATCTCAGGTCAAAATGGGTTAAATCCAATCCGTGACAAATGGGGGTCCGCGGGGCTTAATGAGCATCAATTTGGGGGTCCTTGACATGAAAAGGTTTGTGGACCGCTGGGCTAAACAGTTGTTTTGCAGTTATAAGTGACTTAAATAAATCCGATCCGTGACAAAGCACTTCTTCTCCCTTTGACTCACCTGTCATACTCTGATCTGGTCAGAAACATGCTGGAACAATAACAACCTGCAACAAGAAGAGGGTTTTATTCCCGTGGAACAGAAAGTCAAGAATCTGCAAACAAACACAATAATATATATATTGTTATTTACAATATCTTCCTTCGATGTGACACACTGGGACTTAGCAGCTAGTCGGCGTTAGCATCAACCACCACCACCACCGCGGCTAGCCGGCGTGCTAACATGCTAACGGCTAACAAGAAGTCCCTAAATGCTAAACTATAAGTCAGTAAATGTAAACTAGGCTGTGCTTTAGGTTGTCATTATCCACGAGGATTAATATCCCCAAGGTTTTTACCTGCTTGTGGTTCCTTTCTGTTCTGTTTTTACTGATGTTTATTTTATTCTCCTGCTGCTGCTCGACTCAAACTACACTCAATGAGTTCGCTGCTTTCAGCACCGGAACACGCGTCACCAGGGGGGCCGGGGTTTGGTGTGACGTGTAAACCACACCGACGGGGAACAACACAGCAGTTCGAAATGTGAAACGAGCGTTCCGCGAGTCAGAGATCTGTGCAGTTATTGATTGATTGATTGATTTATTAACAGTTTGCAGAATTACAGTACATTTCAAGTACAAACTCAATACAAAGACTGTTAACTGTGAGTGGACGACACCATAAAGCATTACACTTGTTTACACAGGCGGCACCTCGATTAAACTAAAATTGGCTATTAGTATTTTGTCAAAAACATTGTGAATATATATATATATATATTTTTTTTTAAGTAAAGTACATGATAAAAAAACATGCTTAAACATTCGACAATAAAGATATAATATTGCTACAATTTCTACAAATGGCTACACAACCTGTAGGCCTATATCCAGGCATTTTGGGGCATAAACAAGAAGTTGACGAATTAAACATTAAGTCTGATAAATGATGTACCGTGTGCACACTTACATCACAGCTCAAAGTGCTTTACAGAGAAATACAGAAAAAAGAAAAATGACAATAATACAAAAAAGGCCACAGTGAATAACATGACTTTTTATGTAATTCAATGATATAGTTTTTAGAGCGCGTTTGCTATAGTTTTTATTAGTTTTCATTTGTGACATCGCTAATTAGTTTTAGTTTAGTTTACTTTTTAATGTTGCACAGGAGAAATCGTAGTTTTTCTGTTTCTGTCGACTGAATTGTCAGCCTCGGAGACGTGCACACATAGACATCAAAGGGGGCTTCAGCCCCTGCCCCTTTACACAGGTAAAAGGGCAGGGGCTGAAGCCCCCTTTGATGTCTATGCAGCATTTAATTTTCACTACATGGTGAAAGAAACGCACATTCCCCTCCTCTCCTCTCCTCTCCTCTCCTCTCCTCTCCTCTCCTCTCCTCTCCTCTCCCCTCCCCTCCTCTCCTCTCCTCTCCTCTCCTCTCCTCTCCTCTCCTCTCCATGCCCTACCAGAAGGAAGGCAGCATTCCTCTCCTCTCCTCTCCATGCCCTACCAGAAGGAAGGCAGCATTCCTCTCCTCTCCTCTCCATGCCCTACCAGAAGGAAGGCAGCATTCCCCTCCTCTCCTCTCCATGCCCTACCAGAAGGAAGGCAGCATTCCCCTCCTCTCCTCTCCTCTCCTCTCCATGCCCTACCAGAAGGAAGGCAGCGTTCCCCTCCTCTCCTCTCCATGCCCTACCAGAAGGAAGGCAGCATTCCTCTCCTCTCCTCTCCATGCCCTACCAGAAGGAAGGCAGCGTTCCCCTCCTCTCCTCTCCATGCCCTACCAGAAGGAAGGCAGCATTCCCCTCCTCTCCTCTCCTCTCCTCTCCTCTCCTCTCCTCTCCTCTCCTCTCCTCTCCTCTCCTCTCCTCTCCTCTCCTCTCCTCTCCTCTCCTCTCCTCTCCTCTCCCCTCCCCTCCTCTCCTCTCCTCTCCTCTCCTCTCCATGCCCTACCAGAAGGAAGGCAGCGTTCCCCTCCTCTCCTCTCCATGCCCTACCAGAAGGAAGGCAGCGTTCCCCTCCTCTCCTCTCCATGCCCTACCAGAAGGAAGGCAGCATTCCCCTCCTCTCCTCTCCATGCCCTACCAGAAGGAAGGCAGCATTCCCCTCCTCTCCTCTCCATGCCCTACCAGAAGGAAGGCAGCGTTCCCCTCCTCTCCTCTCCATGCCCTACCAGAAGGAAGGCAGCATTCAGGAGAATTGCTTTTTCTCCCCGAAGTCTCCTGAACTTGAACACAGTATTTTCGTGTTGAACAAATTTGTTTAGAAATCCATGTCGTTTCACACCCGCATCTCCACTAGCTAACGAGTGCTGGGTTATTGCGCCCCAAAAATAGCTGATCTACAAGCTGCGACGCGTTGAGAGCTTGTATATCTGCTATTTTCGCTATTTTTTTGTCCAAAAGTGGTCCTCTTAACGGGATGTCAGCCCCTGCCCTTCTAACACTCTCTGCACGTCCCCTAGTGGTCATCCTGATCCTCTAGAATCTAGAGGATCAGGATCAGGAAGATCTAGACTCTAGATCTTCCCGGGGTCCTCCCTCAGGGAGACCGTCCGGTTGAAGACCAGCTTGTCTCCCGTGCTGTCGGGGTCCAGACTGAAGTAGCCCACCCTCTCGAACTGGAACTTATCGAAGGCCTTGGCGCTCCGGACCGATCGGTCCACCAGGGCGGAGCCCACCACCCTCATGGAGTCGGGGTTGACGTCGCTGAGGAACCCGCCCGGGACCTCGGACGGATCCTCGGGGTTCTTGTGCAGGAAGAGCCTCTCGTAGAGGCGCACCTCGCAGCGCAGCGGCTCGCTCACCCAGTGGATGAACGCCTTGGGCTTCATGTCCAGGGGGTCCTTGGGCTTGTCCAGGGGGTCCTTGGGCTTGTCCAGGGGGTCCATGGTGGTCCCACTGCTACGGCAGGTCACCTCCAGCTCCGTCACTTCACCTCGACTGTCCTTCACCACCCTCGCTATGGAGATGACGTAACCCGCGTGCCTCAGGCCGACCGGCTGCCGCGGGGTCAGCCTCTTGTAGCCCGCGACGGTCGTCTCCTCCATGAAGTCACCGCGCTCGATGAATATGGTGCGCCCGAACGGAACCACGTGGCTCCCCCGGGCCTCGTCGGCCGGGAAGTCCGGCACGCTGAGCTCCGTGGTGACGGAATCCTCGGGAAGGTTGGTGATGGTGACCCTGAGCGGCTCCAGGACCGCCATGGCCCGCGGCGCCGTCTCGTTCAGCTCCTCGCGCACGCACGCCTCCAGCAGGTGCGGCTCCGTGGTCACCTGGGAGACGGTGACGCCCACACGGGCGCAGAACTCGTTGATGGCCCGGGGCGGGAAGCCCCGCCTCCGCAGCGCCGTCAGTGTGAAGAGGCGCGGGTCGTCCCAGTCGCGGACCGCTCCGCTGTCCACCAGCCGCACGATCTTCCGCTTGGACACGACGGTGTAGGTGAAGTTGAGCCGGCCGTACTCCCATTGGACGGGGCAGTACGCGTCCAGCGCGTTGCACAGCCAGTAGTAGGAGGAGCGGCGCGCCTGGAACTCCTTGGTGCACAGCGAGTGCGTGATGTTCTCCATGGAGTCGCAGAGGCAGTGCGTGTAGTCGTAGGTGGGGTAGATGCACCAGGCGTTGCCCGTGCGGTGGTGCGGCGTGTACTTGATGCGGTACGCCACGGGGTCCGCCTTCCCGTCCTCCATGACCGTCTTCATCCTTAGCGTGGCCTCGCCCTCCGCGAACACGCCCTTCCTCATCCTCTCGAAGAGCGTCAGGGACTCGTGGACGGGCCGGTCCCTCCACGGCGACGGGGCGGCCGTCCTGTCGCTGCGGCCCCTCATCTCCTCCACGCGCTGGTGGCACACGTAGGCGTGGCCCCTGGCCACGAGGTCCTTCGCCAGGTCGTAGAGCCGCCCGAAGTGGTCGGAGGCATGCGTGACGGCGTGCGGCTCGTAGCCAAGCCACTCCACCATCTCGCGGATGCCCGAGAAGTATCGCTCCTCCTCCTTCTCGGGGTTGGTGTCGTCGTAGCGCAGGAAACAGATGCCGTCGTTGGCCTTGGCGTAGCCGAAGTTGAAGTTGATGGCCTTGGCGTGGCCGATGTGCAGGATGCCGTTGGGCTCGGGCGGGAAGCGCGTGCGCACGCGGCCGCCCGTGGCCTCCAGGTGGCGCCGGAGCAGCGCCGCCGTGCTGGGCGTCGTCACGTAGCCCTCCGTCTTGTAGTTCTCGCCCGCCTTGTGGAACTTGAGCGCCTCGCCTCGCAGCTGGTCCAGGAGGGACGTCGAGGTCGACGTCGCGTCCTCCGTGGTTTTTTTCGCCGTCTCGCCGGCTTTTGCCACCTCCGCTGGCTTGGCGTTGGGTTTCTTCGTCTCGAGGTCGGCCTTGGTCTTGGGTTTCTCACCGGCATTTGTCGCCGCCTTTGCCACCACCACCTCCGCTGGTTTGTTGGCGTTCTCCTCGGCGTTTTCGGGGGCGTTTTTGAAAGCCTTCGTCGCCTTGGGTTTCTTCGTCTCGAGGTCGGCCTTGGTCTTGGCGCCCAGGAGCCGCAGCAGCTGCGCGTCCACCTCGTCCCTGACGCTCCTCCCGTCAGCCCACCTGAGCGCGGTGCGCGCCTCCCCGACCAGGAGGCCCGCGTTGAAGTGGTACCGCTCCCCCAGCAGCTGCTCCCGGTGTCTCTCCAGCGCCGCCTTCACCGCGGCCTGGATCTGCTCCGGCGTCACCACCACGCCCACGCCGCACGCCACCTCCAGCTCCCTCTGGTCCACGGCGGAGTCCCCGCCGCGGTGGTTCTTCAGGAAGTCGAGCGCGGCCGCCAGCTGGAGCTCCGTGCGGATCTTGCGCTGGGCGATGTGTCGCGCCAGGAGGGCCAGGTGTTTGGGGTCTTTGAGACGAGAGACCATGTTGTAGAGCAGCGTGCCCATGGCCTTGTCCACTCCGGACGACGAGCCTCCCGATTGGACGCTCTGGGCCTGAGCGATGGCCTCCCGGAGCGCGGAGCTCAGCGCCTCGTTCTTCAGCGTCTCCTTCGTCCGTTGCTCGCTGAGCCCGATGGACGTGAAAAGCGTCAAGGTGTCGGCCATCTTTACGAAAGTATACACGAGTTAAACCTAAACCTCTACACGTCAGGCGTCGACTTATAATTGGATAGATGTGTGACGTCACATGATGCGTGCAGCCTCATAAATCTTATGTCATATATAAATGCACCAAGTCTTGTGCGTGTACGGCTGTAATCCACGTATCTCGAGAACCGTTGGCCCCGCCGACACGCGCGTTCCACACCCCCGCAGGGAGT
>NC_136802.1:995824-1038324 GCF_951216825.1 Electrona antarctica | reverse complement strand
TAACTGACCGTGTCTGTGTTCTGGTCATTATAGGGTTAACTGACCGTGTCTGTGTTCTGGTCATTATAGGGTTAACTGGCCGTGTCTGTGTTCTGGTCATTATAGGGTTAACTGACCGTGTCTGTGTTCTGGTCATTATAGGGTTAACTGGCCGTGTTTGTGTTCTGGTCATTATAGGGTTAACTGACCGTGTCTGTGTTCTGGTCATTATAGGGTTAACTGACCGTGTCTGTGTTCTGGTCATTATAGGGTTAACTGACCGTGTCTGTGTTCTGGTCATTATAGGGTTAACTGACCGTGTCTGTGTTCTGGTCATTATAGGGTTAACTGACCGTGTCTGTGTTCTGGTCATTATAGGGTTAACTGACCGTGTCTGTGTTCTGGTCATTATAGGGTTAACTGACCGTGTCTGTGTTCTGGTCATTATAGGGTTAACTGACCGTGTCTGTGTTCTGGTCATTATAGGGTTAACTGACCGTGTCTGTGTTCTGGTCATTATAGGGTTAACTGACCGTGTCTGTGTTCTGGTCATTATAGGGTTAACTGACCGTGTCTGTGTTCTGGTCATTATAGGGTTAACTGACCATGTCTGTGTTCTGGTCATTATAGGGTTAACTGACCGTGTGTGTGTTCTGGTCATTATAGGGTTAACTGACCATGTCTGTGTTCTGGTCATTATAGGGTTAACTGACCGTGTCTGTGTTCTGGTCATTATAGGGTTAACTGACCATGTCTGTGTTCTGGTCATTATAGGGTTAACTGACCGTGTCTGTGTTCTGGTCATTATAGGGTTAACTGACCGTGTCTGTGTTCTGGTCATTATAGGGTTAACTGACCGTGTCTGTGTTCTGGTCATTATAGGGTTAACTGACCGTGTCTGTGTTCTGGTCATTATAGGGTTAACTGACCGTGTCTGTGTTCTGGTCATTATAGGGTTAACTGACCGTGTCTGTGTTCTGGTCATTATAGGGTTAACTGACCGTGTCTGTGTTCTGGTCATTATAGGGTTAACTGACCGTGTCTGTGTTCTGGTCATTATAGGGTTAACTGACCGTGTCTGTGTTCTGGTCATTATAGGGTTAACTGACCGTGTCTGTGTTCTGGTCATTATAGGGTTAACTGACCGTGTCTGTGTTCTGGTCATTATAGGGTTAACTGACCGTGTCTGTGTTCTGGTCATTATAGGGTTAACTGACCGTGTCTGTGTTCTGGTCATTATAGGGTTAACTGACCGTGTCTGTGTTCTGGTCATTATAGGGTTAACTGACCGTGTCTGTGTTCTGGTCATTATAGGGTTAACTGACCGTGTCTGTGTTCTGGTCATTATAGGGTTAACTGACCGTGTCTGTGTTCTGGTCATTATAGGGTTAACTGACCGTGTCTGTGTTCTGGTCATTATAGGGTTAACTGACCGTGTCTGTGTTCTGGTCATTATAGGGTTAACTGACCGTGTCTGTGTTCTGGTCATTATAGGGTTAACTGACCGTGTCTGTGTTCTGGTCATTATAGGGTTAACTGACCGTGTCTGTGTTCTGGTCATTATAGGGTTAACTGACCGTGTCTGTGTTCTGGTCATTATAGGGTTAACTGACCGTGTCTGTGTTCTGGTCATTATAGGGTTAACTGACCGTGTCTGTGTTCTGGTCATTATAGGGTTAACTGACCATGTCTGTGTTCTGGTCATTAAAGGGTTAACTGACCATGTCTGTGTTCTGGTCATTATAGGGTTAACTGACCATGTCTGTGTTCTGGTCATTATAGGGTTAACTGACCGTGTCTGTGTTCTGGTCATTATAGGGTTAACTGACCATGTCTGTGTTCTGGTCATTATAGGGTTAACTGACCATGTCTGTGTTCTGGTCATTATAGGGTTAACTGACCGTGTCTGTGTTCTGGTCATTATAGGGTTAACTGACCATGTCTGTGTTCTGGTCATTATAGGGTTAACTGACCGTGTCTGTGTTCTGGTCATTATAGGGTTAACTGACCATGTCTGTGTTCTGGTCATTATAGGGTTAACTGACCATGTCTGTGTTCTGGTCATTATAGGGTTAACTGACCATGTCTGTGTTCTGGTCATTATAGGGTTAACTGACCGTGTCTGTGTTCTGGTCATTATAGGGTTAACTGTAAGTGTACACTTACTGTATGTCTGTGTTATTGTCATTATAGTATACAGTAGGGCTGTGATGTGTACAGTACAGTCATGTGTTATTGTCACTGTACAGGGGCGCAGTACTTAGTTTAGACAGTTTTTGGTTTAGACTAGTCATTGGTTAGACCAGTCATTAGTCCTACAACTACAACCTATCTACCTGGTTTAGACTAGTCATTGGTTAGACCAGTCATTAGTCCTACAACTACAACCTATCTACCTGGTTTAGACTAGTCATTGGTTAGACCAGTCATTAGTCCTACAACTACAACCTATCTACCTGGTTTAGACTAGTCATTGGTTAGACCAGTCATTAGTCCTACAACTACAACCTATCTCAAAACCTCACCCTAAACCTAACCTCCCACGGGGCAGCACACCTAAACCTAACCTTAACCCATGTCTAAGCAATGACTAGTCTAAACTAAGTATGCACCCCTGTGTGTACAGTAAGGTCTGTGTTATTGTCATTATAGTACAGTAAGGTCTGTGTTATTGTCATTATAGTACAGTAAGGTCTGTGTTATTGTCATTATAGTACAGTAAGATCTGTGTTATTGTCATTATAGTACAGTAAGATCTGTGTTATTGTCATTATAGTACAGTAAGGTCTGTGTTATTGTCATTATAGTACAGTAAGGTCTGTGTTATTGTCATTATAGTACAGTAAGGTCTGTGTTATTGTCATTATAGTACAGTAAGGTCTGTGTTATTGTCATTATAGTACAGTAAGGTCTGTGTTATTGTCATTATAGTACAGTAAGGTCTGTGTTATTGTCATTATAGTACAGTAAGGTCTGTGTTATTGTCATTATAGTACAGTAAGGTCTGTGTTATTTTCATTATAGTACAGTAAGGTCTGTGTTATTGTCATTATAGTACAGTAAGGTCTGTGTTATTGTCATTATAGTACAGTAAGATCTGTGTTATTGTCATCACGTCTCTCATTTTCCTCATGTTTATATTTCAGTCCCTGT
This sequence comes from Electrona antarctica, assembly GCF_951216825.1. Taxonomy (NCBI): domain Eukaryota; kingdom Metazoa; phylum Chordata; class Actinopteri; order Myctophiformes; family Myctophidae; genus Electrona; species Electrona antarctica. The sequence continues at coordinate 1,035,192 of NC_136802.1, read as the reverse complement.
GGCCCTCCTCTTCACTGCAGGTCTGTTTCCTATGTGCGTGTGTGCGTGCGTGCGTCAGTGCATGCGTGCGTGCGTGCGTGCGTGCGTGCGTGCGTGCGTGCGTGCGTGCGTGCTTGTTGTTGCTGTCGGGAGGAAACCTCATAACTCCATTTTTGAGATTTTTGGCATAAATCAGTGTTATTGATTGAACACCCTTTACGTCTGTGTGTTGTTTCGAAAATATTGAACCAATGGAAAGTCGTAAAAAACGCATTGGACAAAACCTCTTAACTCCATTGGACCCTCAAACTGTCTGCTAAAACAGCTAACTCCACCACCTCTCTCCCCCTCAAACTGTCTGCTAAAACAGCTAACTCCACCACCTCTCTCCCCCTCAAACTGTCTGCTAAAGCAGCTAACTCCACCACCTCTCTCCCCTCTCAAACTGTCTGCTAAAGCAGCTAACTCCACCACCTCTCTCCCCCTCAAACTGTCTGCTAAAGCAGCTAACTCCACCACCTCTCCCCCTCAAACTGTCTGCTAAAACAGCTAACTCCACCACCTCTCCCCCTCTCAAACTGTCTGCTAAAGCAGCTAACTCCACCACCTCTCTCCTTCTCATGCAAGTAATTGACAATATCTATGTCACAACACCAACTTTGATGAGACAGTATTGCATCGTTTAAAATATATAAGGTTTTATAATTTCCTTAAAAACGTATATTTTTAATTTCCTGAAAAACGTACATTTTGGAGTTATGAGGTTTCCTCTGGACAGCAGAGTTGTATTCCTGCGTGTGTTTTCATGGAAATATATTGTTTGTCAGTATATATAGTATTAGTTCTGAAACACTTCCATTTGTCCACATGAGACTCCTGTCTGAAAATAGACTTAGATATTTTAAACAGACTTATAGCATGTTACGTAGACAGTACTAGAATTGCATTTTATGTAGTCATAGTACATATAGTATAATATAGTATAGTATGTATAGTTTATATATATAGTTTAATTATATAGATATTCCACTGTTGCGTTAGTTGCGTTAGTTTACGCATGTTTCATGATAAATGCTTTTTATGTATGTGATGTATTGCCATGCTTTTTGTTCTTGCTTAATGTAAGTCGCTCTGGATTAAGAGCGTCTGATAAATGCCTAAATTGTAAATTGTAAAATAATGTGTGCCACAAACGCTTTTGTCAATATTTGGTTTATTGTATAACGAATACTAATTGTCTTCCGTCTGTCAATCAATCAACCCATCCACCAATCAGTGTGCAGGGCCCAGGACAGCAGCAGCAGTGTGGTGGTGGCGGGCTACAACGTGAGCGCCCCCGCGGGGACGCCCGTGGTACTGCAGTGCGTGAGCGGCCGCATGGTGTGGACCCGCGACCGCCTCAGGGACCGCCAGAGGGTGCTCCACTGGGACGTGTACCGGGCCCGCCCCGAATACAGCATGGAGAGGCTGGCGGACATGTTCTCTGCAGGTCTAGAATATATATATTCAGGACAGGAACCCCTTTTGGTGTTTTAAAGCATTATGTTATACTTTAGCTGTTGAAAAATAGCAGATCTACAAGCTCGTAGCTATGAGCTTGTAGGTCTGCTATTTTGGAAAAATCATGAAAATATATGTGTCGCAAATCTTTGAATATATATTCTTTCAGAGTCCCTGGAACAACATATTTTCAGATGGGGGTCGGCGGCCAATTATAGTTTTTGTGGTCCTTAGTTGAGAACCACTGAAGTAGAAAGATTTTTCCAGAAAACTTTTAGGATTTAGAAGATTTTTTTTTAGAATCAGCCTCAGTCCAAAACGGGTTAATACTGACATTTTCTCTGCAGGTAGAATATCAGATTTAGACTCTGTAGGGGACCAGCGGTCAGCCTCTTATTGTGTAGTAACAGTTGTTCTCCACTAAAGGACCAGCGGTCATCCTCTTATTGTGTAGTAACAGTTGTTCTCCACTAGGGGACCAGCTCTTATTGTGTAGTAACAGTAGTTCTCCACTAAAGGACCAGCGGTCATCCTCTTATTGTGTAGTAACAGTTGTTCTCCACTAGGGGACCAGCGGTCATCCTCTTATTGTGTAGTAACAGTAGTTCTCCACTAGGGGACCAGCGCATCTACAACTCCTACAACCAGGGCAGGATCAGCATCAGCCAATCAGCATTCAGCGATGGAAACTTCTCTCTCGTCATCAGAGGTAATTCAAATACGACTCTTTGACCTTTAACCCCAGCAGGGTCCATTTGGTTCCATTTGTACTCTCAGAGTTAAATCAACATTGATTGTACAATATAAATGGGGGTCCCAGAGATAGAAATGCCATTCAATGGGGGTCCGTAGACTAATGTGTGTCAAAACTGGGGGTCCTTGAAATTCAACGGGTTGAGAATCACTGCAAGAGCCGTACAAATCTTCTCTAATGGGGGACCCTGGCATATCTTTTCAAAAGGGGGTCCCCTTGTGAGGCTAATTAGTGTCAACTTGGGGGTCCTTGACATGAAGAAGTTTGGGAACCAGTGATAATTCATTGTGATTCTGTTGTTTCCAAACAGACGTGACGATGAACGACCGCGGCCTGTACTCCTGTAACCTCCACCATCACTACTGCCATCTGTACGAGACCGTTAGAGTCCAGCTCAACGTCACCAAGTCACGTGAGTTTATAGAGCTCACAGACCACCTGTACGAGACCGTTAGAGTCCAGCTCAACATCACCAAGTCACGTGAGTTTATAGAGCTCACAGACCACCTGTATACGAGACCGTTAAGAGTCCAGCTCAACGTCACCAAGTCACGTGAGTTTATAGAGCTCACAGACCACCAGTACGAGACCGTTAGAGTCCAGCTCAACGTCACCAAGTCACGTGAGTTTATAGAGCTCACAGACCACCTGTATACGAGACCGCTAGAGTCCAGCTCAACGTCACCAAGTCACGTGAGTTTATATAGCTCACAGACCACCAGTACGAGACCGTTAGAGTCCAGCTCAACATCACCAAGTCACGTGAGTTTATAGAGCTCACAGACCACCTGTATACGAGACCGTTAGAGCTCACAGACCATCTGTACGAGACCGTTAGAGTCCAGCTCAACGTCAACAAGTCACGTGAGTTTATAGAGCTCACAGACCACCTGTATACGAGACCGTTAGAGTCCAGCTCAACGTCACCAAGTCACGTGAGTTTATATAGCTCACAGACCACCAGTACGAGACCGTTAGAGTCCAGCTCAACATCACCAAGTCACGTGAGTTTATAGAGCTCACAGACCACCTGTATACGAGACCGTTAGAGCTCACAGACCACCTGTACGAGACCGTTAGAGTCCAGCTCAACGTCACCAAGTCACGTGAGTTTATAGAGCTCACAGACCACCTGTACGAGACCGTTAGAGCTCACAGACCATCTGTACGAGACCGTTAGAGTCCAGCTCAACGTCACCAAGTCACATGAGTTTATAGAGCTCACAGACCACCTGTATACGAGACCGTTAGAGTCCAGCTCAACGTCACCAAGTCACGTGAGTTTATAGAGCTCACAGACCACCTGTACGAGACCGTTAGAGCTCACAGACCATCTGTACGAGACCGTTAGAGTCCAGCTCAACGTCACCAAGTCACATGAGTTTATAGAGCTCACAGACCACCTGTATACGAGACCGTTAGAGCTCACAACCACCTGTACGAGACCGTTAGAGCTCACAGACCACCTGTACGAGACCGCTAGAGCTCACAGACCACCTGTATACGAGACCGTTAGAGCTCACAGACCACCTGTACGAGACCGTTAGAGCTCACAGACCATCTGTACGAGACCGTTAGAGGTCACAGACCATCTGTTCGAGACCGTTAGAGTCCAGCTCAACGTCACGTGAGTATAGTAAGCAGAAGTCAGTTCCAACCGCGCCTCAATCCTATTAGTAAGGGCATTTTATCAGGTATCTTGGAACTAAATCGTTACCAAGACATTTCTTCATGAAAAATTGAAATTCAACTCCCGTGGGAAACCTCATAAAAACACATCAAAGTCGGGGTATCATCATACGACGAATTAGACCGTTCCTCACCCAAGAGTCAGCCAATCAGACCGTTCCTCACCCAGGAGTCAGCCAATCAGACCGTTCCTCACCCAGGAGTCAGCCAATCAGACCGTTCCCCACCCAGGAGTCAGCCCAGCTCCTAATCCAGACAACAGTCTTGTCAAAACTTGACTATTGCATGTGCACTTAAGCCTCTCCAACTGGTCTTCAACCAGCCAAAATTCTCACATGTCTCCCCCCTGCTCCGCTCCCTGCACTGGCTCCCGGTCGCTGCCCGCACAGAATACAAAACTCTGATGCTGGCATTCAAAGCAACCAAAGGTATGGCTCCCCCATATCTTGCAAGCATGATTGAACCCTACAAACCCTCCCGCGCACTCAGATCAGCCAACGCAGGGAAGCTGGAAATACCCTCACTAAAAACGCCGGGACAACGCTCCACACGTCCTAAACTCTTCTCCCTTCTGGCCTCAAAACTGTGGAATGCACTTCCCGTTGCAATCAGAACTGCAGCATCACTCCCGATCTTCCGCCGTAGTCTGAAAACCCACCTTTTCAGACTCCATCATGGCCCATAGCACTTACCCTACCCCCCTTAGACAGCACTTCTTAGACTTATATAGCATTTGAAACAGACTTATAGCATGTCATGTAGACAGCACAATAAGTGCATTGTATGTAGTCATAGCACTTCATAGAATATATGTACAGCATAGTATAATATATATGTATGGTTTATATGTATAGTGTCATTATATAGATATGTTCTAGTTACGTTCTTAGCTTACGCATGTTTCTTGATAAATGCTTTTTTATATATGTGATGTATTCCCATGCTTTTTGTTCTTGCTTAATGTAAATCGCTCTGGATTAAGAGCGGCTGATAAATGCCTAAATTGTAAATTGATAATAAAATAAGGGCTTAAACTGTCTGAGTTGCTCCAGTCCAGTGCCTTCCTTCCTCTCACGTGAGTAGAGCTCACAGACCTCACTGGAGGAGGGAGGTAACATTAGAGCTCGCAGACCTCACTGGAGCTGGAGGGAGGTAACATTAGAGCTCACAGACCTCACTGGAGGAGGGAGGTAACATTAGAGCTCACAGACCTCACTGGAGGAGGGAGGTAACATTAGAGCTCACAGACCTCACTGGAGGAGGGAGGTAACATTAGAGCTCACAGACCTCACTGGAGGAGGGAGGTAACATTAGAGCTCACAGACCTCACTGGAGCTGGAGGGAGGTAACATTAGAGCTCACAGACCTCACTGGAGGAGGGAGGTAACATTAGAGCTCACAGACCTCACTGGAGGAGGGAGGTAACATTAGAGCTCACATACCTCACTGGAGGAGGGAGGTAACATTAGAGCTCACAGACCTCACTGGAGGAGGGAGGTAACATTAGAGCTCACAGACCTCACTGGAGGAGGGAGGTAACATTAGAGCTCACAGACCTCACTGGAGGAGGGAGGTAACATTAGAGCTCACAGACCTCACTGGAGGAGGGAGGTAACATTAGAGCTCACAGACCTCACTGGAGGAGGGAGGTAACATCATGTTAAAGTACAATCATCGTGTATCCATTCTCTCTCACTCAGAGTTCACAGAGTGGCTCACAGCCTCAGCCTGATGGCCTCAAACATCTAACATCTCCCCCTCAGTCAGGGATATTGCTCCCCGATCAGTGGTTAAGATGTTGTCTCTCCACGTGGGAGACCCACGTTCGATTCCCGGGTGTTACACTCGCCCAAATATGGAGTGATCTGTACGTCATAGATATATGTCACATATGACTGACTTGACTGATCTCATGAAGTCTGCAGGACCCACAGTTACTACACCCTCTTGAGATTATCTCAGCCTAATTGTGTGTGTGTGTGTGTGTGTGTGTGTGTGTGTGTGTGTGTGTGTGCGTGCTTGCGTGTGTGTGTGCGTGTGTGTGTGCGTGCACTCCAGGTCGTAAGGAGCAGCGCTACTGGGACGGTCAGAAGGCGGTGTTCGTGGCGCTGCTCGGCAGCACGGTGGTTCTGCCCTGCGTCAACCGACGGAGCGTCTGGACCGACGGACACAGCGAGGAGGAGCAGCAGCAGGTGTGTGTGTGTGTGTGTGTGCGTGTGTGTGCGTGCATGCGTGCGTGTTTGTGTGTGTGTGTGCGTGTGTGTGTGTGTGTGTGTGTGTGTGTGTAGCCCCCAGCCCAGACCCAGCCCGCAACAGCCCTGCCAATCGGGCTCAGCCCTATTGGCACTGTAGATTGTGCATTGGCACTGGTCTGGTGAATGGGAGGCCCCGCTTCCGGGCAATGCTACACGTGTGTAGCATTGCGTGTGTATACGTGCGTGCGTGTACAGTAATGTCCCCACGTACAGTAGAATGTGAGAAAAGGGCATAATGAGGAGCATTTTGCTGATTAAATCTCATGCAAGATGACTGTGAAACAACGCAGTCACTGTGCAAGAGGATGATTCCACGCACGACAGTGGTGCCGGTCCACGCCAGTGGTGCCGGTCCACGCCAGTGGTGCCGGTCCACGCCAGTGGTGCCGGTCCACGCCAGTGGTGCCGGTCCACGCCAGTGGTGCCGGTCCACCTGGTGCCGGTCCACGCCAGTGGTGCCGGTCCACGACAGTGGTGCCGGTCCACGCCAGTGGTGCCGGTCCACAGTGGTGCCGGTCCACGCCAGTGGTGCCGGTCCACGACAGTGGTGCTTTTAATTTCAAGGACCCCCCAGGTTGACGTGCATTAGTCTACGGAACCCCATTTAATGGCATTTATATCTCTGGGACCCCCAATTTATATTGTAAAATCAATGTTAATTTAACTCTGAGAGAGCACAAATGAAACAAAATGCACCCATTAGGGTCCATTTAGTTTCACTTGTACTAGAGTACAAATGGAACAGAGTACTACAGACCCATAAGGGTCCCTTTGGTTCCAAACTATCATTTAGCTGGGGACCCCCTAGAACTCCCTCAAGGACCCCTGGGGGTCCCCGGACCTCACTTTGGGAACTACTGTACTACGAGGTCGAGACGTGTACATTGTTGTAGACTGTTTGTTAGTGAATGTTGAAGTTAGAACGGTTCAAATGGCTCTGTCTTTGTCTGCTGATTGAAATAAATGCAGATGTAGTCCACGATGAATGGTTTAAGACTCATTCATTGTGGACTACACTGATGTAGTCCACAATGAATGGTTTAAGACTCGTTCATTGTGGACTACACTGATGTAGTCCACAATGAATGGTTTAAGACTCGTTCATTGTGGACTACACTGATGTAGTCCACAATGAATGGTTTAAGACTCGTTCATTGTGGACTACACTGATGTAGTCCACAATGAATGGTTTAAGACTCGTTCATTGTGGACTACACTGATGTAGTCCACAATGAATGGTTTAAGACTCATTCATCGTGGACTACACTGATGTAGTCCACAATGAATGGTTTAAGACTCATTCATCGTGGACTACACTGATGTAGTCCACAATGAATGGTTTAAGACTCATTCATTGTGGACTACACTGATGTAGTCCACAATGAATGGTTTAAGACTCATTCATTGTGGACTACACTGATGTAGTCCACAATTAAATGAATGAGTCTTAAACCAAATAAATATCTCCGGTAATGGCCAGTTTACTCTGAACATTTGAAACGAGGTGAGGTTGAAACTGGCCATGAAGCTAACTTGCAAAAAAACGATTCCAGCGATAAGTTACACAACAAGAAAGGTGCAATTTCAGGAAATTGCATGTGTGGTTTTGCACTGCCGACGCAGGTCATGGTCATGGACTGCGGGCGGCGCCGGGACCGACCCGAGGAATCCACTGAGAGGTCATGGTCAGGTCATGGTCAGGTCATGGTCATGGACTGCGGGCGGCGCCGGGACCGACCCGAGGAATCCACTGAGAGAAACAGTGGATTCCTAAAAAGTAGTCTTCAAGAGACAAAGAAAGTGGCCCGCTGCACACACTGATATATACAGTGGCGTGCACAGATAGACACTAGGGGTGCTAGAGCACTTTTGGCAATGTGCCCTTTTGGTTTTTCAAAAATAGCAGACCTACAAGCTCATAGCGCGCCACTCGGTGGCGCGCTATGAGCTTGTAGATCTGCTATTTTTCAATAGCTAAAGCATAACATAACATAACTTGAGCACCTGCCCCTCTAAATGTCTGTGCACGCCACTGGATATAGCCAGCTTGTAGATCTGCTATTTTTTATATGACCGTACTATATCTCTGTCCGCTGGCGGGAGGAAACCTCATAACTCCAAATTGTTCATTTTTCAGGAAATTAAAATGATACGTTTTTCAGGAAATTAAGAAGACCTTATACTTTCAAAACAAAGCAATACTGACTCATCAAAGTTGGTGTGAGGTTATATATTGTCAATTACTTGCATGATAGGGGGAGAGGTGGTGGAGTTAGCTGCTTTAGCAGACAGTTTGACCAATGGAGTTAAGAGGTTTTCTCCAAAGCGTTTTTACTACTTTTTTTTTTTCCTAATTGGTTCAAATGTTTTGAAACAACACACAGACGTAAAGGGTGTTCAATAGCACTGATTTATGGAATAAAATCAAAAACCTCAAAAATGGAGTTATGAGGTTTCCTCCTGACAGCCAGTAGTTGTACAGGGCAGAAGTAGCATATTCTTTTGTTCTATATATCTTTTGTTCTATTGTGTGTAATTATTAGACATAATGGACATAATTTCTATAGATTTCTATACATGCTTTGTGTGCTGTTGTCTATAGTATGTACAAAAGAAATCTATTCAGACTCATGTATAGACAAGACTCTTTAGAGAACAGGGGCTTTCTTTTGTGTGTATTTGTGTGCTTATTGTACACTGTTTGTCCATGTTTATGGTGTACACTTTCTGTTAATGTGTGACCCTCTCCTGCAGAGAGTGGGATGCTAGAACCGTCTCATGCCTTTTTGTCTCTATTGACAAAAGACACTCATTAGGACATAATTGAATTGTAATGTCTGTCTGGCTGAGTGAGTGTGTGCGTTAGTGAGTGATCCTTTGGAAAGAGGGGCTTTCATTTGTGTTATTATTGTGTACACTTTCTGTTAAAGTGTAACCATGGCATGCCTTTTTTGTCTCTATTGACAAAAGCCACTCATTTGGACTCATTGGACTTGTGACGACTCAAAGCCATTGAATTGTAATGTCTGTCTGGCTGAGTGAGTGAGTGAGTGTGCGTGCGTGCGTGCATTAATTGCATGGACTGTTCCCCATGGATTCAGTCTGTCTGTCTGTGTGTGAGAGATGTAAAGGAGCCATAAGTCTTTGGAAGTAGGGTCTTTCTTTTGTGTTATTAGCAATAATAGCCAAGTACAGGTTTTTGTGTTCACTTTCTGTTAATGTGTGACCCTCTCCTGCAGAGAGTGGGATGCTAGAACCGTCTCGTGCCTTTTTGTCTCTATTGACAAAAGCTACTCATTGGACTTGTGACAACTCAAAGCCATTTAATTGTAATGGATAGGTCTAGCTGAGTGTGTGTGCGTGCGTGCGTGCATGCATTAATTATAAGGACTGTTCCCCACTTTAGGGGCTCAGTCTGTCTGCCTGTGTCTCACTCGTAAAAACTTTGGGTACAGTGAGTGTGTGTGTGTGTGTGTGTGTGTGTGTGTGTGTGTGTGTGTGTGTGTGTGTGTGTGTGTGTGTGTGTGTGTGTGTGTGTGTGAGAGATGTAAAGGCCAGTCTATAGAAAAAGGGGGCTTTCATTGTAATTCATGAACAAAAGCCTTTTGTTATGGATAGGTGACTGCTTAGAACTAATGGATGGGACTAATTACTTAATTAGATCTCTCTCTCTCTCTCTCTCTGTGTGTGTTCACCCCATAACCCTGAGACATCCTGTGACATAACAGCTGTAACTAGTACTAAAAGTAAAACATTTCGTAAAATACATATAGGGCATGCATGTTTAAAAGTATAATTGACATGATTATGGGCATGTCTTTTAGACCACTAGATTTAGTTAAACAGAACTGTCAAACATTCATGTTTTGACAGACTGCAAATAATTACAGTAACTGATGGTCTGCTAACATTTACACATTTTAACCAAATACATGCGTACATGCGTACATACATTTACACATTTTAACCAAATACATGCGTACATGCGTACGTACATACATACGTGCATACGTACATACATACATGCATACATGCATACATGTGTATGCTATTATTATTGTCTTTTTGCTTGATTTTATATGACTGGACATGACTATATTCTATACCAAGCACCAACATGATATTTGTTACATTTATTCAGTACATAAGTCTAACCATTAATCACTGATACCATTTTTTCTTATGTTTTAAAGTTACTAAAGTATGTAGAAGTATGAAGAAAATGTGTTAGACACACTTTTAAAAATTATACGAAAGTATCAGATCTACAATATCCCAATGCATCACTATTCACTGCCATTGTTTTATAGAATGCGATGGCAAATTATAATACACACCATACAATTGCAACACCAGGTCATTCTGCATTATGCTGTATTCTACAACAATATGCATGAGCAGAGACCGTTTTTGTTTTCTCTAGGTCTATAGTTTCTCAGCGACTTGCAAAAGTCACTGAGTCAAGTTTTTTAAAACTGTAGTGTTTATGATAAGTTTATGATATAAATATGCTCACGTAAACAAGTTGAATCATACAACTTGAATCATTATACAACTTAGTTGTTATCTTGTATGCTCTAATTAGCATCTTATGATGTATAACATCAGGGGTGTTTTTAACACATTTTGTAAGCCTATGCATACATGCAAATCTACAGTATCATACATATTTTATTCTTACATGTCCCCCGTAGTCCATACTCATACTACATACACCATACAAACTTAGCTGTAACATTATTCCATGTCTTAATATCTGACAATGTTCATTTCAAATTAAATTAATTTGAAAAATCTATATCCATTATGACAAACCATTAGTATATATATATATATATATTTAGGCTATTGTATGATCTGTCAGTGGTCAGGGGTGGATTAACCCAAGCATTATATGTGAAGGGTGTGCAACAGGGCCTACAGTAATTAGGCAACTACTGCTAGAAAAGCCATATGCTAGAAATGTTCTCACAATGATTGGTATAGTCTAATTGTATTTGTAGTAGTGTTATGATTAGGCCTAATGATCCAATCCTTGTAGGTAGATCGGTAGTGAGACAAATGTTATGACTCCTGGTAAAAGTTATACTCCCATTGTAAAGAAACTGTGATACGCACACATGCTATGGTAGAATATCAGCATGTGAATGCTCTTGCATAAGATGGTTAATTACTAAACTAGTGTTTTTCTAGGACATTACAGTAGACCTAACTAATTTCACTTGTAGAAATTCATGAAGAATAAGCCTATAGCCTTTTACTAAAGAACAGGCAATATTTTGAAATAAGGCCTCATTATGTCCATGGCAAGGCATATGACTCAACAAGTTACATTTAGACAGTTTATGCTCAAGAGACAATCGTATTATGATATTGGGTCATAGGCACAGTAGGCATGGTGAATATTAACGGTTGTCTGTATCGTTGAACATAGGTAGTATACCTGCAAGTCTAGCATGACTACCAGTTATTCAATGCAACCTATTTTTTTCCTCTAACTATAGTGTTTTTTAGATGGATGCTAGTCCACATCCATGAACCTCTGCAACAAATTAACTCACATTACCAACAAAACCATTAAAAACATATACATTTTACACCCTACATTACGAGAATGCAAAACATGAAACAAAAACATGCAAATACAGAACAGAATGTTCTGTTACAACCAATGTATCAAAAGAAATTGATACAGATCCTATACAGATCCAAGAAAAAACAAAAAACTATACCTGCAATCAACACAATGGACCAATACCAGATCACCGAAACATAAGTTCATCACAAATGTATAGTGACACCTACAGTATCATCAATAAGGCACTAAAATCAACACCATACAAAACATCACAACACCGCAAAACACACGTAACATGAAACATGCAAAAATGCATACAAATAAAAAGTGCCATCTGACTGACTGCTCTATAGTTCAACAACAACTCTTAAGCCAATGCCTCCAATACACATCCATTATCAAAAGGCATCGTTATCAAACATAATATTTTGAATAGTATGATATAGGCTGCAAAGGCAGCAATATGTATGAATATATATATATATATTATAGCATAGAGGTCCATACTACAATCATATAATACACAAAAACAACTATTGCATATTATTCAGAACCAATACACACCACTACCCAACAGCATAAACACTGTACAACAACAATCAATATTAGCTGTACATCTACACATTATTACGACTAATGAAGTGCTCAACAGTCTAGTTCAACAGCCACTTAATAACAAAGTATGTAAATATCTGAATACTTTGCCTTGGCAACGTAACTGTATATGATTTCTCATATAAAACTCATTTGAAACGAATTGACCGGACTATTTAATTTTAGGTGAACACATTATGGTGAACACATTGTGGTGCTGAAGTTAAGTAGATATTGTTGGTTATAGGTAATGATGAAGCCTTATGTCCAATAGGGGACGAAGAGGAGTAAGTAAGTAATAGGTAACGATGACTATAGGGTAGATTGATTGCATGATATTTGATTGATTGACATTTGATTGTTAGATAGACTATAGTCTAGACTACAGGGGTATAAGCTATGCTGCTATAGGCATACAAGGATGTATTTGCAGTATATTACAGTATATTTTCAATCCAAAAAAACTGTAGATAGGGTCTGCACACAAAACACACTGTTTTTGTGTTGACAATAACTATTGACAACAACAACCCAACATACTAGTATATATGCAATAGTATCAAGCATATATATATATATATATTTTTTAAATACAATACTCTATACTGTGTATGTGTAGAATAATAAGATATGCTTGAACGGTTCAACTACGTGCTAATATATATTTTTTTTTATAACCTCCTAGAAAAAAACTGTATGGGGCATACAAAACACATTAACATCAGTATGTCTGATGGTGCAGTGTGTAAATGTAACAAAGACCATTATAACAGGTTATGTACACTATACTTATATATATGGTAATATGGTTTTCCAAGAATTCAGAAACTACAGTTTAGAAAAACGTGTACACCTAAACCTGCACAAAAACCATATGGTATGAGTGACATCCTATAGTGTTTATCGTTTCAACGTTCAGATTATTGATATTCCATGCATTTGATGCATTACCTCGGGGATCCTTGCTAACTGTAAATCGGTCAGAATTAAGAGTACACCATATTGTTCAAGATTGTTCAAAATACTATATGTATAATAATGAACAAATATTGATGCATGTTCAGATATAATCATGTACTAGTTATGTTGACTTAATTAGTTTAAGAATAGCGTTAAAGTGTCAGAGAATAGTTGTGCTGTAACTGTAATTGTAACTTTAAAACCATATGGATTATAATCATATGGATAATAAACTTAGGCTAAAGGATTACTTGGGGGCAAAAGCTGTCCACTTCAATTATTATTATTATGTATTATATATATAACCTGTAGGCTACTGTCTCTACATTTTCTGTAAGAATCCATGTAATGTACCATCTAGTAAAACTAGACTCATGTTTACACTCATGTTTACACTCATGTTTATGGGTTATATGTTATATGTTGTTCGTACATTCTTCTAGACACTTAAAACTACTATGAGTGTATGATAGTGTTGTTTGACAAGAAAGTATGTACATGATCATTTAGTTTACGCAGATATGCTATGCATAACGACTGAATGTTACAATTATCCACCAATGGTGGTTGTTAGTTACAGAATATATCTAATATTGAAAAACATAGATATTTCAAATCCGTACACTACACATGTTGAACAGATAATAATTCTATTCTATAGTATAGTCATATGATATGATGTCTCCTATGTTATTGCATCAAACTCTAGAACTCTATGGTGTAAGTCCATACTTATTGATTTATAGATTTGAATAACAATGAGAGCGTCAGAGTCTCATACCACCCCTATTTTCAGGATATATGAACATGGATGAGGTACCATGGTGATATCCCACCAGTCCTCAAAACATGGCATATAATGATGCCAGCATGGAAGCAAGACAGATAATCAGAAGAAACAAGATGAAGCTTGTAAGTATCCTTAGGTCTGATGTTGCCTATGTAATCAATCTACTTTGTGAAGCACGGCTAATCACGGAAAGAGAGCGCCTAAACCTGATGACTAAACACTCTATCTACTCTGGATACTCGGATCCAACCATTGAACTCCTGGACACAATTAGGAGCAAGGGTGAAAGAACTTGCAATGCTTTCCTGTCTATGCTACAAGACACAGATCTAGTAGAAAAGTTTCCTGCTCTAAAGACAATGTCTTGGGACAATCTTCCATTGAATAATCAATGAGAGGGTGTGGTGTTTGAGTCAGCTCCCTATTTAAAAGGGTGGTCACAGATCTGCAGGCCTGTAGAGAAAAGACATCTAGCGTTATATGTAGCAGATAAGTTAGGAGATAATTCCTCAAGAAACAACTTTTTTCTTCAATTTTTATTCCTATAATCAACTTTGTCATGGAGCCTATGGGTAAAGCACGTACCCCTAATGAATCAGTGGAACACCAACCGTTATTGCAGACTGAAACAACCGATGCAGATACAATTACAGTACCTAGGTACAGATCATACAACCCTCTCAAAGTATGGGGGTATAATCCGCCAGAGGACAGCTTTGCCTATACCCCTGATTTCGAAATATATGAAGAGAGAGCGGAGGACGATGTTATGACAGCGGACCCATGCTACATGAACATACCTGTATACAGGCCAAGAGATGATGAGGAGGACATGGTGGACTCTGATCTGGTGGACTTAATAATCGATACGGATGACGAGTACTATGACCAGAGAGATCCGTTAGATTTGACTACAAGCAAGAAAACTCCTGGACTTTCCGAAAATTCACTACCCATCACAATCCCATCCTCCCCAGCACCGAACTATGAAACACAGAACTATTCCAAACCACCGCCATCCCCTGCAGACTCTGGTGATGAGGATACAACATCCATTCTAGTTGCATCCAAGGCCTGTATCTCGGAGTCTGCTTTACCTACAGTCAAAACGAATTGGTTGAAACACAAAACTAGCTGGATGAAACCCAAAACTAACTGGATGAACAGAATGGAGGACATTCTTCAGGTCCCCACATACGGAATGGGTCGCATGAATGTTAAAGATATAAAGATTGCATTAAAGTTATGGGATATCGAAAATGAGCAGAAAAATAGAGATTCACATGAAGGGACATAGGGAATAATAGATATTAATGTAATAGACTTAGTGTAAAAACTACTAAAAGTCATTGATTTGTAAAATAATGAGGTAATATTGAACCGTGTACTACATGATTTAATATGGATATCTGTGTCTATTAAATGTTTCTTGCTAAATAAAAAAATATCAAAATACATATTCTTCCTCTTTTTTTATTACGTGTTGTTACCCATGTTAAATTCTAGTTAGATTCTGACAATGTAATGCAGGTACTAACTTGGTAAGGCTATGTCACTGTGGGAGTGGACCTAAAAACGCAGAATGCAAAATTTGTGCTATGATGACTATTGTGCATGTACACGGACAGAAAAAACAGGTATATATTATCTACATCTAGACATCTACTCTATGTATGCACACCATGTATGTAGTAAAAATGATAACAAAATATAAATTTTTATGATTACATATTTATTTTGATTACATATTCAAGAATGAACACAGCATTCATTATTATTATTCATATGTATCATTGTCATGATGATCATGGATTAGCAGCCACCGAAGTATCAGCTACTCTTCCTGGGGTCCACAACAAACAAGTGAAACAATACATACAGTGTAACACAACAATAAAACAATAACATCACAATAAAAACAATTTTGCAAAAAAGAAAAAAACATTCAAGACATTGAATTCATCAATATATTCATCCAATATATACAACTATGCAATCGGATCATTCATCGGACCATTAGTTATGTCTTTGATTTTTTTGTGATATATCGGGTACATCCTTCAGGTCATGCAGAAAAGATTTGCATTCTGCGTTTTTAGGTCCACTCCCACAGTGACATAGCCTTACCAAGTTAGTACCTGCATTACATTGTCAGAATCTAACTAGAATTTAACATGGGTAACAACACGTAATAAAAAAAGAGGAAGAATATGTATTTTGATATTTTTTTATTTAGCAAGAAACATTTAATAGACACAGATATCCATATTAAATCATGTAGTACACGGTTCAATATTACCTCATTATTTTACAAATCAATGACTTTTAGTAGTTTTTACACTAAGTCTATTACATTAATATCTATTATTCCCTATGTCCCTTCATGTGAATCTCTATTTTTCTGCTCATTTTCGATATCCCATAACTTTAATGCAATCTTTATATCTTTAACATTCATGCGACCCATTCCGTATGTGGGGACCTGAAGAATGTCCTCCATTCTGTTCATCCAGTTAGTTTTGGGTTTCATCCAGCTAGTTTTGTGTTTCAACCAATTCGTTTTGACTGTAGGTAAAGCAGACTCCGAGATACAGGCCTTGGATGCAACTAGAATGGATGTTGTATCCTCATCACCAGAGTCTGCAGGGGATGGCGGTGGTTTGGAATAGTTCTGTGTTTCATAGTTCGGTGCTGGGGAGGATGGGATTGTGATGGGTAGTGAATTTTCGGAAAGTCCAGGAGTTTTCTTGCTTGTAGTCAAATCTAACGGATCTCTCTGGTCATAGTACTCGTCATCCGTATCGATTATTAAGTCCACCAGATCAGAGTCCACCATGTCCTCCTCATCATCTCTTGGCCTGTATACAGGTATGTTCATGTAGCATGGGTCCGCTGTCATAACATCGTCCTCCGCTCTCTCTTCATATATTTCGAAATCAGGGGTATAGGCAAAGCTGTCCTCTGGCGGATTATACCCCCATACTTTGAGAGGGTTGTATGATCTGTACCTAGGTACTGTAATTGTATCTGCATCGGTTGTTTCAGTCTGCAATAACGGTTGGTGTTCCACTGATTCATTAGGGGTACGTGCTTTACCCATAGGCTCCATGACAAAGTTGATTATAGGAATAAAAATTGAAGAAAAAAGTTGTTTCTTGAGGAATTATCTCCTAACTTATCTGCTACATATAACGCTAGATGTCTTTTCTCTACAGGCCTGCAGATCTGTGACCACCCTTTTAAATAGGGAGCTGACTCAAACACCACACCCTCTCATTGATTATTCAATGGAAGATTGTCCCAAGACATTGTCTTTAGAGCAGGAAACTTTTCTACTAGATCTGTGTCTTGTAGCATAGACAGGAAAGCATTGCAAGTTCTTTCACCCTTGCTCCTAATTGTGTCCAGGAGTTCAATGGTTGGATCCGAGTATCCAGAGTAGATAGAGTGTTTAGTCATCAGGTTTAGGCGCTCTCTTTCCGTGATTAGCCGTGCTTCACAAAGTAGATTGATTACATAGGCAACATCAGACCTAAGGATACTTACAAGCTTCATCTTGTTTCTTCTGATTATCTGTCTTGCTTCCATGCTGGCATCATTATATGCCATGTTTTGAGGACTGGTGGGATATCACCATGGTACCTCATCCATGTTCATATATCCTGAAAATAGGGGTGGTATGAGACTCTGACGCTCTCATTGTTATTCAAATCTATAAATCAATAAGTATGGACTTACACCATAGAGTTCTAGAGTTTGATGCAATAACATAGGAGACATCATATCATATGACTATACTATAGAATAGAATTATTATCTGTTCAACATGTGTAGTGTACGGATTTGAAATATCTATGTTTTTCAATATTAGATATATTCTGTAACTAACAACCACCATTGGTGGATAATTGTAACATTCAGTCGTTATGCATAGCATATCTGCGTAAACTAAATGATCATGTACATACTTTCTTGTCAAACAACACTATCATACACTCATAGTAGTTTTAAGTGTCTAGAAGAATGTACGAACAACATATAACATATAACCCATAAACATGAGTGTAAACATGAGTGTAAACATGAGTCTAGTTTTACTAGATGGTACATTACATGGATTCTTACAGAAAATGTAGAGACAGTAGCCTACAGGTTATATATATAATACATAATAATAATAATTGAAGTGGACAGCTTTTGCCCCCAAGTAATCCTTTAGCCTAAGTTTATTATCCATATGATTATAATCCATATGGTTTTAAAGTTACAATTACAGTTACAGCACAACTATTCTCTGACACTTTAACGCTATTCTTAAACTAATTAAGTCAACATAACTAGTACATGATTATATCTGAACATGCATCAATATTTGTTCATTATTATACATATAGTATTTTGAACAATCTTGAACAATATGGTGTACTCTTAATTCTGACCGATTTACAGTTAGCAAGGATCCCCGAGGTAATGCATCAAATGCATGGAATATCAATAATCTGAACGTTGAAACGATAAACACTATAGGATGTCACTCATACCATATGGTTTTTGTGCAGGTTTAGGTGTACACGTTTTTCTAAACTGTAGTTTCTGAATTCTTGGAAAACCATATTACCATATATATAAGTATAGTGTACATAACCTGTTATAATGGTCTTTGTTACATTTACACACTGCACCATCAGACATACTGATGTTAATGTGTTTTGTATGCCCCATACAGTTTTTTTCTAGGAGGTTATAAAAAAATATATATATTAGCACGTAGTTGAACCGTTCAAGCATATCTTATTATTCTACACATACACAGTATAGAGTATTGTATTTAAAAAATATATATATATATATATGCTTGATACTATTGCATATATACTAGTATGTTGGGTTGTTGTTGTCAATAGTTATTGTCAACACAAAAACAGTGTGTTTTGTGTGCAGACCCTATCTACAGTTTTTTTGGATTGAAAATATACTGTAATATACTGCAAATACATCCTTGTATGCCTATAGCAGCATAGCTTATACCCCTGTAGTCTAGACTATAGTCTATCTAACAATCAAATGTCAATCAATCAAATATCATGCAATCAATCTACCCTATAGTCATCGTTACCTATTACTTACTTACTCCTCTTCGTCCCCTATTGGACATAAGGCTTCATCATTACCTATAACCAACAATATCTACTTAACTTCAGCACCACAATGTGTTCACCATAATGTGTTCACCTAAAATTAAATAGTCCGGTCAATTCGTTTCAAATGAGTTTTATATGAGAAATCATATACAGTTACGTTGCCAAGGCAAAGTATTCAGATATTTACATACTTTGTTATTAAGTGGCTGTTGAACTAGACTGTTGAGCACTTCATTAGTCGTAATAATGTGTAGATGTACAGCTAATATTGATTGTTGTTGTACAGTGTTTATGCTGTTGGGTAGTGGTGTGTATTGGTTCTGAATAATATGCAATAGTTGTTTTTGTGTATTATATGATTGTAGTATGGACCTCTATGCTATAATATATATATATATATTCATACATATTGCTGCCTTTGCAGCCTATATCATACTATTCAAAATATTATGTTTGATAACGATGCCTTTTGATAATGGATGTGTATTGGAGGCATTGGCTTAAGAGTTGTTGTTGAACTATAGAGCAGTCAGTCAGATGGCACTTTTTATTTGTATGCATTTTTGCATGTTTCATGTTACGTGTGTTTTGCGGTGTTGTGATGTTTTGTATGGTGTTGATTTTAGTGCCTTATTGATGATACTGTAGGTGTCACTATACATTTGTGATGAACTTATGTTTCGGTGATCTGGTATTGGTCCATTGTGTTGATTGCAGGTATAGTTTTTTGTTTTTTCTTGGATCTGTATAGGATCTGTATCAATTTCTTTTGATACATTGGTTGTAACAGAACATTCTGTTCTGTATTTGCATGTTTTTGTTTCATGTTTTGCATTCTCGTAATGTAGGGTGTAAAATGTATATGTTTTTAATGGTTTTGTTGGTAATGTGAGTTAATTTGTTGCAGAGGTTCATGGATGTGGACTAGCATCCATCTAAAAAACACTATAGTTAGAGGAAAAAAATAGGTTGCATTGAATAACTGGTAGTCATGCTAGACTTGCAGGTATACTACCTATGTTCAACGATACAGACAACCGTTAATATTCACCATGCCTACTGTGCCTATGACCCAATATCATAATACGATTGTCTCTTGAGCATAAACTGTCTAAATGTAACTTGTTGAGTCATATGCCTTGCCATGGACATAATGAGGCCTTATTTCAAAATATTGCCTGTTCTTTAGTAAAAGGCTATAGGCTTATTCTTCATGAATTTCTACAAGTGAAATTAGTTAGGTCTACTGTAATGTCCTAGAAAAACACTAGTTTAGTAATTAACCATCTTATGCAAGAGCATTCACATGCTGATATTCTACCATAGCATGTGTGCGTATCACAGTTTCTTTACAATGGGAGTATAACTTTTACCAGGAGTCATAACATTTGTCTCACTACCGATCTACCTACAAGGATTGGATCATTAGGCCTAATCATAACACTACTACAAATACAATTAGACTATACCAATCATTGTGAGAACATTTCTAGCATATGGCTTTTCTAGCAGTAGTTGCCTAATTACTGTAGGCCCTGTTGCACACCCTTCACATATAATGCTTGGGTTAATCCACCCCTGACCACTGACAGATCATACAATAGCCTAAATATATATATATATATATACTAATGGTTTGTCATAATGGATATAGATTTTTCAAATTAATTTAATTTGAAATGAACATTGTCAGATATTAAGACATGGAATAATGTTACAGCTAAGTTTGTATGGTGTATGTAGTATGAGTATGGACTACGGGGGACATGTAAGAATAAAATATGTATGATACTGTAGATTTGCATGTATGCATAGGCTTACAAAATGTGTTAAAAACACACCTGATGTTATACATCATAAGATGCTAATTAGAGCATACAAGATAACAACTAAGTTGTATAATGATTCAAGTTGTATGATTCAACTTGTTTACGTGAGCATATTTATATCATAAACTTATCATAAACACTACAGTTTTAAAAAACTTGACTCAGTGACTTTTGCAAGTCGCTGAGAAACTATAGACCTAGAGAAAACAAAAACGGTCTCTGCTCATGCATATTGTTGTAGAATACAGCATAATGCAGAATGACCTGGTGTTGCAATTGTATGGTGTGTATTATAATTTGCCATCGCATTCTATAAAACAATGGCAGTGAATAGTGATGCATTGGGATATTGTAGATCTGATACTTTCGTATAATTTTTAAAAGTGTGTCTAACACATTTTCTTCATACTTCTACATACTTTAGTAACTTTAAAACATAAGAAAAAATGGTATCAGTGATTAATGGTTAGACTTATGTACTGAATAAATGTAACAAATATCATGTTGGTGCTTGGTATAGAATATAGTCATGTCCAGTCATATAAAATCAAGCAAAAAGACAATAATAATAGCATACACATGTATGCATGTATGCATGTATGTATGTACGTATGCACGTATGTATGTACGTACGCATGTACGCATGTATTTGGTTAAAATGTGTAAATGTATGTACGCATGTACGCATGTATTTGGTTAAAATGTGTAAATGTTAGCAGACCATCAGTTACTGTAATTATTTGCAGTCTGTCAAAACATGAATGTTTGACAGTTCTGTTTAACTAAATCTAGTGGTCTAAAAGACATGCCCATAATCATGTCAATTATACTTTTAAACATGCATGCCCTATATGTATTTTACGAAATGTTTTACTTTTAGTACTAGTTACAGCTGTTATGTCACAGGATGTCTCAGGGTTATGGGGTGAACACACACAGAGAGAGAGAGAGAGAGAGAGAGAGATCTAATTAAGTAATTAGTCCCATCCATTAGTTCTAAGCAGTCACCTATCCATAACAAAAGGCTTTTGTTCATGAATTACAATGAAAGCCCCCTTTTTCTATAGACTGGCCTTTACATCTCTCACACACACACACACACACACACACACACACACACACACACACACACACACACACACACACACACACACACACACACACACACACACACACACACACACACACACACACTCACTGTACCCAAAGTTTTTACGAGTGAGACACAGGCAGACAGACTGAGCCCCTAAAGTGGGGAACAGTCCTTATAATTAATGCATGCACGCACGCACGCACACACACTCAGCTAGACCTATCCATTACAATTAAATGGCTTTGAGTTGTCACAAGTCCAATGAGTAGCTTTTGTCAATAGAGACAAAAAGGCACGAGACGGTTCTAGCATCCCACTCTCTGCAGGAGAGGGTCACACATTAACAGAAAGTGAACACAAAAACCTGTACTTGGCTATTATTGCTAATAACACAAAAGAAAGACCCTACTTCCAAAGACTTATGGCTCCTTTACATCTCTCACACACAGACAGACAGACTGAATCCATGGGGAACAGTCCATGCAATTAATGCACGCACGCACGCACACTCACTCACTCACTCAGCCAGACAGACATTACAATTCAATGGCTTTGAGTCGTCACAAGTCCAATGAGTCCAAATGAGTGGCTTTTGTCAATAGAGACAAAAAAGGCATGCCATGGTTACACTTTAACAGAAAGTGTACACAATAATAACACAAATGAAAGCCCCTCTTTCCAAAGGATCACTCACTAACGCACACACTCACTCAGCCAGACAGACATTACAATTCAATTATGTCCTAATGAGTGTCTTTTGTCAATAGAGACAAAAAGGCATGAGACGGTTCTAGCATCCCACTCTCTGCAGGAGAGGGTCACACATTAACAGAAAGTGTACACCATAAACATGGACAAACAGTGTACAATAAGCACACAAATACACACAAAAGAAAGCCCCTGTTCTCTAAAGAGTCTTGTCTATACATGAGTCTGAATAGATTTCTTTTGTACATACTATAGACAACAGCACACAAAGCATGTATAGAAATCTATAGAAATTATGTCCATTATGTCTAATAATTACACACAATAGAACAAAAGATATATAGAACAAAAGAATATGCTACTTCTGCCCTGTACAACTACTACAGCCCTCATGTTTCAGGAACCACAGCACTCCATCTTTAACAAGCATCCGTAGCAACCGGAGCTGAAACACAGAGAGGCTTTCTCACAGAGAGGCTTTCTCACAGAGAGGCAGTGGCGTGCACAGATAGACACTAGGGGGCGCTAGAGCACCCCCTGCCCTTTTGGCAATGTGCCCTTTTGAAAAAAAAAAAAAAAAAAAAAACTTTTCTTTCTTTCTTTTTTTTGATTTTTCAAAAATAGCAGACCTACAAGTTCATAGCGCGCCACTCGGTGGCGCGCTATGAGCTTGTAGATCTGCTATTTTTCAATAGCTAAAGCATAACATAATGCTAACACCAAAATGTTCCCGCCCAAAATGGATTAAGGCAACCGGCCGGTTCCACGCGCTGCACAAGGTGCCCTTTTTTAACTTGAGCACCTGCCCCTCTAAATGTCTGTGCACGCCACTGCAGAGAGGCTTCCTCACAGAGAGGCTTCCTCACAGCGATATGAAACGCCGGCTGAAGACGAGCCTGCTCGTCATGAGCGTAATCCATTTATAGGACGAGTGTACCCGTCCTTAGGATCCTTGCTAATTGCTAATGCTAATTAAAACATGATGTGAGTGCTTTCCTCATAAACAAAAGCAAGGGCTCGCAAGTCACTTTGTAATGCTCCAGGTAAATGTATTCACGAACACAGCAAGGCTGGACCTACAACGCTTCGACAGGCAGGACCTACAACGCTTCGACAGGCAGGACCTACAACGCTTCACAGCAGGCAGGACCTACAACGCTTCGACCCGTATCGGTCTTTCTCAAGTAGAAATGAGATAACAGGAAATTATACTTTGTATACAGTGTGGACAAAAGAGCCATCAGCCCCATCTGGTGTTGTGGGGTGGCTCCAAAGAGCCATCAGCCCCATCTGGTGGTGTGGGGTGGCTCCAAAGAGCCATCAGCCCCATCTGGTGTTGTGGGGTGGCTCCAAAGAGCCATCAGCCCCATCTGGTGTTGTGGGGTGGCTCCAAAGAGCCATCAGCCCCATCTGGTGTTGTGGGGTGGCTCCAAAGAGCCATCAGCCCCATCTGGTGTTGTGGGGTGGCTCCAAAGAGCCATCAGCCCCATCTGGTGTTGTGGGGTGGCTCCAAAGAGCCATCAGCCCCATCTGGTGTTGTGGGGTGGCTCCAAAGAGCCATCAGCCCCATCTGGTGTTGTGGGGTGGCTCCAAAGAGCCATCAGCCCCATCTGGTGTTGTGGGGTGGCTCCAAAGAGCCATCAGCCCCATCTGGTGTTGTGGGGTGGCTCCAAAAATTACATGTGATTGGTAAACATGATTGGCAAACAAAAATATACAGTACTTTGTCCCCCCCCCCCAGGTGGTCCACTGGGACCGCCAGTCCCCGGGGGTCCGCGGGGACCGCGCCGACCGTCTGGTGGATCTGTACGCGTCGGGGGAGCAGCGGAGCTACGGCTCCAAGTTCCTGCAGAGGAAGATGAACATCAGCAGCCAGGCCTTCACCGTGGGAGACTTCTCTCTGCTCATCGACAACCTGCAGGTCTGTGGCTGTGCGTGTGTGCGTGTGTGCGTGTGTGCGTGCGTGCGTGCGTGCGTGTGTGTGTGATGCTGTATTCACACTGGCAGATGCGCAAAAGATTCGAAGATACAAAGCTACACAGCATGTTTGTATCTTCGTATCTTCATGTCGCTGTGCTTCCATTGACAATGAATATTCCAGCCAGTCACAATTTGCATCACTTTTGTCTTCAATGTTTGTGTTTACACAAACACTCACAACTGGCCATTCATTATCAAAGTTTGTGTTAAATATAGGACAAAGTTTGTGTTTACACACACCCCTCACAGCTGGACATACTGTAGGAGGGGACAGCGCCCCTCAAAAAAGGGAAAAAAGAAAAACATAAAAGTGCTAAAAAAGCTGTTTCATTTCCTCTGCTAGTCATAACACATGATGCAGAGAGAGAGAGAGAGAGAGAGAGAGAGAGAGAGAGAGAGAGAGAGAGAGAGGGGGGGAGGGGTTATACTGTAACACACAGAGAGAGAGAGAGAGAGAGGGGGGAGGGGGTATACTGTAACACCACCTGTAGAACACATTATGTGGTTCAAACAATAATAGAACCCATGAAGTCCAACCCAATAGAAACCAGTCCAACACGACCAAACATTCTTTCACTTTGACCCACTTTTCATTTCCTCTCTGCCTGCCTGCCTGTCTGTCTGTCTGTCTGTCTGTCTGTCTGCCTGTCGGGCAGAAAGAAACAGTGGTGGACAAAAAGTACTCAATTGTTTTACTTAAGTAAAAGTACCAATACTGCAATTTAGAACTACTTCGTTACAAGTAAAAGTACGGAATTGAAAATGTACTTGAGTAAAAGTACAAAAGTATCGGCATCAAAATGTACTTAAAGTACTCAAAGTAAAAGTATTCATAATTGCAGAATGTCCCATTTCACAAGTTCAAAATGTGTAGAAAATCTATTTGAATCGTGAAAAAGTAACAGTTTTGGAACATATGAGTTTTCCACTGGTGAGGGGGGGGGGGGGGGGGGGGGATCATGATTTAACATTTAGGCAGTTTAACATACAGCGATGTTCCTCCCCATGGGGTCCTTGAGGGGTCCTTGAGGGGTCCTTGAGGGGGTCCTTGAGGGGGTCCTTGAGGGGTCCTTGAGGGGTCCTTGAGGGGGTCCTTGAGGGGTCCTTGAGGGGGTCCTTGAGGGGTCCTTGAGGGGGTCCTTGAGGGGTCCTTGAGGGGTCCTTGAGGGGGTCCTTGAGGGGTCCTTGAGGGGTCCTTGAGGGGGTCCTTGAGGGGGTCCTTGAGGGGTCCTTGAGGGGGTCCTTGAGGGGGTCCTTGAGGGGTCCTTTAGGGGGTCCTTGAGGGGGTCCTTGAGGGGTCCTTTAGGGGGTCCTTGAGGGGTCCTTGAGGGGGTCCCCACCCAGCTAAATGATTGATAGTTACCAACCAACCAAATGGGACTTTAATGTTTGGACCCCAATTCATTAATGTTTGGACCCCAGGCAGACCCCAATTCATTAATGTTTGGACCCCAGGCAGAACCCAATTCATTAATGTTTGGACCCCAATTCATTAATGTTTGGACCCCAGGCAGACCCCAATTCATTAATGTTTGGACCCCAGGCAGACCCCAATTCATTAATGTTTGGACCCCAGGCAGACCCCAATTCATTAATGTTTGGACCCCAGGCAGACCCCAATTCATTAATGTTTGGACCCCAGGCAGACCCCAATTCATTAATGTTTGGACCCCAGGCAGACCCCAATTCATTAATGTTTGGACCCCAGGCAGACCCCAATTCATTCATGTTTGGACCCCAAATGTTCTGAATACATTCTGCACTCACAGTTTTATTACAAGCTTCCAGTTGCTTTGCAGTAAACCATCTTTGTTTGCCTCATTCGGTTCCAGCACTAAATCCATTTATTTCTTTGCTAAATTCTTGCGTTGTCACACATGAATTTGACACACATGAATTTTAATTTACAAAGAAGATAAAAAGTTGAAAATACGAGAGATACGAGGTTTCTATGTGCGTTTTAACCCATTTAGGCCTGACGTCGAAATTAAAAAAATGTCTTCTAAATTCTGACAGTTTTCTGACATTCCTATGTTACTGTATCAGTGGTGCTCAATATTTCATGTCAAGGACCCCAAACATGATCTGTGATTGGCCGCCGACCCCCGTCTGAAAAGACCTTGTTCCAGGGAAGCAAAGATTTGAGAAAAAAATATATATTCCAAATTTGCGCCACATTTTCACGATTTGTCAAAAATAGCAGACCTACAAGCTCATAGCGCGCCACTCGGTGGCGCGCTATGAGCTTGTAGATCTTCTATTTTTCAATAGCTAAATTATAACATAATGTTTAAAACACCAAAAGGGGTTCCCGCCCAAAAATGGGTTAAACTTCCAAAGAAAAAAAGACAAAAAAACCCACATCCTCTGTTTCCAGGTGCCGGGCCAAACTGTAAAAACAGATTATTGAAAAACAAGAGGGGCTCCCGAGTCCCAACTCACTTTTGAATGCTCCAAAAATATATAAATAATATATATTTGCTCCAGACAGACGATGGTACCCAACGTTTGGTCTTTATCATGTTGTAAACCGTTTTAAACTTCCACACGTGCTGTCTGTCTCACACTCCCCCATACCATGCAGGCCTTGACGTTATTATGAACTAACTATTTTAACAGCCGGACCAGGCCCTGTACTCCTGCCACCTCTAGTTAACTAAACTATTTTAAGAGCCGTGGGACCAGGCCCTGTACTCCTGACACCTCTAGTTAACTAAACTATTTTAACAGCCGTGGGACCGGGCCCTGTACTCCTGCCACCTCTAGTTAACTAACTATTTTAACAGTCGGACCAGGCCCTGTACTCCTGCCACCTCTAGTTAACTAAACTATTTTAACAGCCGTGGGACCAGGCCCTGTACTCCTGCCACCTCTAGTTAACTAAACTATTTTAACAGCCGTGGGACCAGGCCCTGTACTCCTGACACCTCTAGTTAACTAAACTATTTTAACAGCCGGACCAGGCCCTGTACTCCTGCCACCTCTATTTAACTAACTATTTTAACAGCTGGACCAGGCCCTGTACTCCTGCCACCTCTAGTTAACTAAACTATTTTAACAGCCGTGGGACCAGGACCTGTACTCCTGACACCTCTAGTTAACTAAACTATTTTAACAGCCGTGGGACCAGGCCCTGTACTCCTGCCACCTCTAGTTAACTAACTATTTTAACAGCCGGACCAGGCCCTGTACTCCTGCCACCTCTAGTTAACTAAACTATTTTAACAGCCGTGGGACCAGGCCCTGTACTCCTGCCACCTCTAGTTAACTAAACTATTTTAACAGCCGTGGGACCAGGCCCTGTACTCCTGCCACCTCTAGTTAACTAAACTATTTTAACAGCCGGACCAGGCCCTGTACTCCTGCCACCTCTAGTTAACTAAACTATTTTAACAGCCGGACCAGGCCCTGTACTCCTGCCACCTCTAGTTAACTAACAATTTTAACAGCCGTGGGACCAGGCCCTGTACTCCTGCCACCTCTAGTTAACTAAACTACAGGCCCTGTACTCCTGCCACCTCTAGTTAACTAAACTATTTTAACAGTCGGACCAGGCCCTGTACTCCTGCCACCTCTAGTTAACTAAACTATTTTAACAGCCGGACCAGGCCCTGTACTTCTGCCACCTCTAGTTAACTAAACTATTTTAACAGCCGGACCAGGCCCTGTACTCCTGCCACCTCTAGTTAACTAACTATTTTAACAGCCGTGGGACCAGGCCCTGTACTCCTGCCACCTCTAGTTAACTAACTATTTTAACAGCCGTGGGACCAGGCCCTGTACTCCTGCCACCTCTAGTTAACTAAACTATTTTAACAGCCGGACCAGGCCCTGTACTCCTGCCACCTCTAGTTAACTAAACTATTTTAACAGCCGTAGGACCAGGCCCTGTACTCCTGCCACCTCTAGTTAACTAAACTATTTTAACAGCCGGACCAGGCCCTGTACTCCTGCCACCTCTAGTTAACTAAACTATTTGAACAGCCGGACCAGGCCCTGTACTCCTGCCACCTCTAGTTAACTAAACTATTTTACCGGCCGGACCAGGCCCTGTACTCCTGCCACCTCTAGTTAACTAAACTATTTTAACAGCCGTGGGACCAGGCCCTGTACTCCTGCCACCTCTAGTTAACTAAACTATTTTAACAGCCGTGGGACCAGGCCCTGTACTCCTGCCACCTCTAGTTAACTAACTATTTTAACAGCCGTGGGACCAGGCCCTGTACTCCTGCCACCTCTAGTTAACTAAACTATTTTAACAGCCGTGGGACCAGGCCCTGTACTCCTGCCACCTCTAGTTAACTAACTATTTTAACAGCCGGACCAGGCCCTGTACTCCTGCCACCTCTAGTTAACTAAACTATTTTAACAGCCGGACCAGAGCCTGTACTCCTGACACCTCTAGTTAACTAACTATTTTAACAGCCGGACCAGGCCCTGTACTCCTGCCACCTCTAGTTAACTAAACTATTTTAACAGCCGTGGGACCAGGCCCTGTACTCCTGCCACCTCTAGTTAACTAAACTATTTTAACAGCCGTGGGACCAGGCCCTGTACTCCTGCCACCTCTAGTTAACTAAACTATTTTAACAGCCGTGGGACCAGGCCCTGTACTTCTGCCACCTCTAGTTAACTAAACTATTTTAACAGCCGGACCAGGCCCTGTACTCCTGACACCTCTAGTTAACTAAACTATTTTAACAGCCGGACCAGGCCCTGTACTCCTGCCACCTCTAGTTAACTAAACTATTTTAACAGCCGTGGGACCAGGCCCTGTACTCCTGCCACCTCTAGTTAACTAAACTATTTTAACAGCCGTGGGACCAGGCCCTGTACTCCTGCCACCTCTAGTTAACTAACTATTTTAACAGCCGGACCAGGCCCTGTACTCCTGCCACCTCTAGTTAACTAACTATTTTAACAGCCGTGGGACCAGGCCCTGTACTCCTGACACCTCTAGTTAACTAAACTATTTTAACAGCCGGACCAGGCCCTGTACTCCTGCCACCTCTAGTTAACTAAACTATTTGAAAAGCCGGACCAGGCCCTGTACTCCTGCCACCTCTAGTTAACTAAACTATTTTACCGGCCGGACCAGGCCCTGTACTCCTGCCACCTCTAGTTAACTAAACTATTTTAACAGCCGGACCAGGCCCTGTACTCCTGCCACCTCTAGTTAACTCAACTATTTTAACAGCCGTGGGACCAGGCCCTGTACTCCTGCCACCTCTAGTTAACTAACTATTTTAACAGCCGGACCAGGCCCTGTACTCCTGCCACCTCTAATTAACTAAATTATTTTAACAGCCGTGGGACCAGGCCCTGTACTCCTGCCACCTCTAGTTAACTAAACTATTTTAACAGCCGTGGGACCAGGCCCTGTACTCCTGCCACCTCTAGTTAACTAAACTATTTTAACAGCCGTGGGACCAGGCCCTGTACTCCTGCCACCTCTAGTTAACTAAACTATTTTAACAGCCGGACCAGGCCCTGTACTCCTGACACCTCTAGTTAACTCAACTATTTTAACAGCCGGACCAGGCCCTGTACTCCTGCCACCTCTAGTTAACTAACTATTTTAACAGCCGGACCAGGCCCTGTACTCCTGCCACCTCTAGTTAACTCAACTATTTTAACAGCCGGACCAGGCCCTGTACTCCTGACACCTCTAGTTAACTAAACTATTTTAACAGCCGGACAAGGCCCTGTACTCCTGCCACCTCTAGTTAACTAAACTATTTTAACAGCCGGACCAGGCCCTGTACTCCTGACACCTCTAGTTAACTAACTATTTTAACAGCCGTGGGACCAGGCCCTGTACTCCTGCCACCTCTAGTTAACTAAACTATTTTAACAGCCGGACCAGGCCCTGTACTTCTGCCACCTCTAGTTAACTAAACTATTTTAACAGCCGTGGGACCAGGCCCTGTACTCCTGCCACCTCTAGTTAACTAACTATTTTAACAGCCGTGGGACCAGGCCCTGTACTCCTGCCACCTCTAGTTAACTAACTATTTTAACAGCCGTGGGACCAGGCCCTGTACTCCTGCCACCTCTAGTTAACTAAACTATTTTAACAGCCGGACCAGGCCCTGTACTCCTGCCACCTCTAGTTAACTAAACTATTTTAACAGCCGTAGGACCAGGCCCTGTACTCCTGCCACCTCTAGTTAACTAAACTATTTTAACAGCCGGAGCAGGCCCTGTACTCCTGCCACCTCTAGTTAACTAAACTATTTGAACAGCCGTGGGACCAGGCCCTGTACTCCTGCCACCTCTAGTTAACTAACTATTTTAACAGCCGGACCAGGCCCTGTACTCCTGCCACCTCTAGTTAACTAACTATTTTAACAGCCGTGGGACCAGGCCCTGTACTCCTGCCACCTCTAGTTAACTAAACTATTTTAACAGCCGTGGGACCAGGCCCTGTACTCCTGCCACCTCTAGTTAACTAACTATTTTAACAGCCGGACCAGGCCCTGTACTCCTGCCACCTCTAGTTAACTAACTATTTTAACAGCCGTGGGACCAGGCCCTGTACTCCTGACACCTCTAGTTAACTAAACTATTTTAACAGCCGGACCAGGCCCTGTACTCCTGCCACCTCTAGTTAACTAAACTATTTGAACAGCCGGACCAGGCCCTGTACTCCTGCCACCTCTAGTTAACTAAACTATTTTACCGGCCGGACCAGGCCCTGTACTCCTGCCACCTCTAGTTAACTAAACTATTTTAACAGCCGGACCAGGCCCTGTACTCCTGCCACCTCTAGTTAACTCAACTATTTTAACAGCCGTGGGACCAGGCCCTGTACTCCTGCCACCTCTAGTTAACTAACTATTTTAACAGCCGGACCAGGCCCTGTACTCCTGCCACCTCTAATTAACTAAATTATTTTAACAGCCGTGGGACCAGGCCCTGTACTCCTGCCACCTCTAGTTAACTAAACTATTTTAACAGCCGGACCAGGCCCTGTACTCCTGCCACCTCTAGTTAACTAAACTATTTTAACAGCCGTAGGACCAGGCCCTGTACTCCTGCCACCTCTAGTTAACTAAACTATTTTAACAGCCGGACCAGGCCCTGTACTCCTGCCACCTCTAGTTAACTAAACTATTTGAACAGCCGGACCAGGCCCTGTACTCCTGCCACCTCTAGTTAACTAAACTATTTTACCGGCCGGACCAGGCCCTGTACTCCTGCCACCTCTAGTTAACTAAACTATTTTAACAGCCGTGGGACCAGGCCCTGTACTCCTGCCACCTCTAGTTAACTAAACTATTTTAACAGCCGTGGGACCAGGCCCTGTACTCCTGCCACCTCTAGTTAACTAACTATTTTAACAGCCGTGGGACCAGGCCCTGTACTCCTGCCACCTCTAGTTAACTAAACTATTTTAACAGCCGTGGGACCAGGCCCTGTACTCCTGCCACCTCTAGTTAACTAACTATTTTAACAGCCGGACCAGGCCCTGTACTCCTGCCACCTCTAGTTAACTAAACTATTTTAACAGCCGGACCAGAGCCTGTACTCCTGACACCTCTAGTTAACTAACTATTTTAACAGCCGGACCAGGCCCTGTACTCCTGCCACCTCTAGTTAACTAAACTATTTTAACAGCCGTGGGACCAGGCCCTGTACTCCTGCCACCTCTAGTTAACTAAACTATTTTAACAGCCGTGGGACCAGGCCCTGTACTCCTGCCACCTCTAGTTAACTAAACTATTTTAACAGCCGTGGGACCAGGCCCTGTACTTCTGCCACCTCTAGTTAACTAAACTATTTTAACAGCCGGACCAGGCCCTGTACTCCTGACACCTCTAGTTAACTAAACTATTTTAACAGCCGGACCAGGCCCTGTACTCCTGCCACCTCTAGTTAACTAAACTATTTTAACAGCCGTGGGACCAGGCCCTGTACTCCTGCCACCTCTAGTTAACTAAACTATTTTAACAGCCGTGGGACCAGGCCCTGTACTCCTGCCACCTCTAGTTAACTAACTATTTTAACAGCCGGACCAGGCCCTGTACTCCTGCCACCTCTAGTTAACTAACTATTTTAACAGCCGTGGGACCAGGCCCTGTACTCCTGACACCTCTAGTTAACTAAACTATTTTAACAGCCGGACCAGGCCCTGTACTCCTGCCACCTCTAGTTAACTAAACTATTTGAAAAGCCGGACCAGGCCCTGTACTCCTGCCACCTCTAGTTAACTAAACTATTTTACCGGCCGGACCAGGCCCTGTACTCCTGCCACCTCTAGTTAACTAAACTATTTTAACAGCCGGACCAGGCCCTGTACTCCTGCCACCTCTAGTTAACTCAACTATTTTAACAGCCGTGGGACCAGGCCCTGTACTCCTGCCACCTCTAGTTAACTAACTAGTTTAACAGCCGGACCAGGCCCTGTACTCCTGCCACCTCTAATTAACTAAATTATTTTAACAGCCGTGGGACCAGGCCCTGTACTCCTGCCACCTCTAGTTAACTAAACTATTTTAACAGCCGTGGGACCAGGCCCTGTACTCCTGCCACCTCTAGTTAACTAAACTATTTTAACAGCCGTGGGACCAGGCCCTGTACTCCTGCCACCTCTAGTTAACTAAACTATTTTAACAGCCGGACCAGGCCCTGTACTCCTGACACCTCTAGTTAACTCAACTATTTTAACAGCCGGACCAGGCCCTGTACTCCTGCCACCTCTAGTTAACTAACTATTTTAACAGCCGGACCAGGCCCTGTACTCCTGCCACCTCTAGTTAACTCAACTATTTTAACAGCCGGACCAGGCCCTGTACTCCTGACACCTCTAGTTAACTAAACTATTTTAACAGCCGGACAAGGCCCTGTACTCCTGCCACCTCTAGTTAACTAAACTATTTTAACAGCCGGACCAGGCCCTGTACTCCTGACACCTCTAGTTAACTAACTATTTTAACAGCCGTGGGACCAGGCCCTGTACTCCTGCCACCTCTAGTTAACTAAACTATTTTAACAGCCGGACCAGGCCCTGTACTTCTGCCACCTCTAGTTAACTAAACTATTTTAACAGCCGTGGGACCAGGCCCTGTACTCCTGCCACCTCTAGTTAACTAACTATTTTAACAGCCGTGGGACCAGGCCCTGTACTCCTGCCACCTCTAGTTAACTAACTATTTTAACAGCCGTGGGACCAGGCCCTGTACTCCTGCCACCTCTAGTTAACTAAACTATTTTAACAGCCGGACCAGGCCCTGTACTCCTGCCACCTCTAGTTAACTAAACTATTTTAACAGCCGTAGGACCAGGCCCTGTACTCCTGCCACCTCTAGTTAACTAAACTATTTTAACAGCCGGAGCAGGCCCTGTACTCCTGCCACCTCTAGTTAACTAAACTATTTGAACAGCCGTGGGACCAGGCCCTGTACTCCTGCCACCTCTAGTTAACTAACTATTTTAACAGCCGGACCAGGCCCTGTACTCCTGCCACCTCTAGTTAACTAACTATTTTAACAGCCGTGGGACCAGGCCCTGTACTCCTGCCACCTCTAGTTAACTAAACTATTTTAACAGCCGTGGGACCAGGCCCTGTACTCCTGCCACCTCTAGTTAACTAACTATTTTAACAGCCGGACCAGGCCCTGTACTCCTGCCACCTCTAGTTAACTAACTATTTTAACAGCCGTGGGACCAGGCCCTGTACTCCTGACACCTCTAGTTAACTAAACTATTTTAACAGCCGGACCAGGCCCTGTACTCCTGCCACCTCTAGTTAACTAAACTATTTGAACAGCCGGACCAGGCCCTGTACTCCTGCCACCTCTAGTTAACTAAACTATTTTAACAGCCGGACCAGGCCCTGTACTCCTGCCACCTCTAGTTAACTCAACTATTTTAACAGCCGTGGGACCAGGCCCTGTACTCCTGCCACCTCTAGTTAACTAACTATTTTAACAGCCGGACCAGGCCCTGTACTCCTGCCACCTCTAATTAACTAAATTATTTTAACAGCCGTGGGACCAGGCCCTGTACTCCTGCCACCTCTAGTTAACTAAACTATTTTAACAGCCGTGGGACCAGGCCCTGTACTCCTGCCACCTCTAGTTAACTAAACTATTTTAACAGCCGGACCAGGCCCTGTACTCCTGACACCTCTAGTTAACTCAACTATTTTAACAGCCGGACCAGGCCCTGTACTCCTGCCACCTCTAGTTAACTAACTATTTTAACAGCCGGACCAGGCCCTGTACTCCTGCCACCTCTAGTTAACTCAACTATTTTAACAGCCGGACCAGGCCCTGTACTCCTGCCACCTCTAGTTAACTAAACTATTTTAACAGCCGGACCAGGCCCTGTACTCCTGCCACCTCTAGTTAACTCAACTATTTTAACAGCCGTGGGACCAGGCCCTGTACTCCTGCCACCTCTAGTTAACTAACTATTTTAACAGCCGGACCAGGCCCTGTACTCCTGCCACCTCTAATTAACTAAACTATTTTAATAGCCGTGGGACCAGGTCCTGTACTCCTGACACCTCTAGTTAACTAAACTATTTTAACAGCCGTGGGACCAGGACCTGTACTCCTGCCACCTCTAGTTAACTAACTATTTTAACAGTCGGACCAGGCCCTGTACTCCTGCCACCTCTAGTTAACTAAACTACAGGCCCTGTACTCCTGCCACCTCTAGTTAACTAACTATTTTAACAGCCGGACCAGGCCCTGTACTCCTGCCACCTACTAAACTATTTTAACAGCCGTGGGACCAGGCCCTGTACTCCTGCCACCTCTAGTTAACTAAACTATTTTAACAGCCGGACCAGGCCCTGTACTCCTGCCACCTCTAGTTAACTAAACTATTTTAACAGCCGGACCAGGGCCTGTACTCCTGACACCTCTAGTTAACTAACTATTTTAACAGCCGGACCAGGCCCTGTACTCCTGCCACCTCTAGTTAACTAAACTATTTTAACAGCCGTGGGACCAGGCCCTGTACTCCTGCCACCTCTAGTTAACTAAACTATTTTAACAGCCGTGGGACCAGGCCCTGTACTCCTGCCACCTCTAGTTAACTAAACTATTTTAACAGCCGGACCAGGCCCTGTACTCCTGCCACCTCTAGTTAACTAAACTATTTTAACAGCCATGGGACCAGGCCCTGTACTCCTGCCACCTCTAGTTAACTAAACTATTTTAACAGCCGGACCAGGCCCTGTACTCCTGCCACCTCTAGTTAACTAAACTATTTTAACAGCCGGACCAGGGCCTGTACTCCTGACACCTCTAGTTAACTAACTATTTTAACAGCCGGACCAGGCCCTGTACTCCTGCCACCTCTAGTTAACTCAACTATTTTAACAGCCGGACCAGGCCCTGTACTCCTGCCACCTCTAGTTAACTAAACTATTTTACCGGCCGGACCAGGCCCTGTACTCCTGCCACCTCTAGTTAACTAACTATTTTAACAGTCGGACCAGGCCCTGTACTCCTGCCACCTCTAGTTAACTCAACTATTTGAACCCATTTAGGCCTGACGTTGAAATTTAAAAGATAAATCCTGAACGTCTGGGTTTCCGAGGCTACTGTATCAGTGGTGATCAATATTTCATGTCAAGGACACCAACAATGATGTGCCACCGACCCCCATCTGAAAATATGTTGTTGAGGAACCCCTCAGAAGCAAATATTTGAGTTAAAAACGTTCTGCTCTGAAAGAATATATATTCAATGATTTGTGCCACATTTTCACGATTTTTCAAAAAGACCTACAAGCTCGTAGCGCGCCACTCTCTGGCGTGCTACAAGCTTGTAGATCTGCTATTTTTCAATAGCTAAATTATAACATAATGTTTAAAACACCAAATGGGGTTCCCGCCCAAAATGGGTTAACCCCTTCCACCCCAGCCCTCAGACCAGGGTCTGTACTAAACTATGTTAACTCCTTCCTCCCCAGCCGTGGGACCAGGGTCTGTACTAAACTATGTTAACTCCTTCCTCCCCAGCCGTGGGACCAGGGCCTGTACTAAACTATGTTAACTCCTTCCTCCCCAGCCGTGGGACCAGAGCCTGTACTAAACTATGTTAACTCCTTCCTCCCCAGCCGTGGGACCAGGGCCTGTACTAAACTATGTTAACCCCTTCCTCCCCAGCCCTCGGACCAGGGTCTGTACTAAACTATG
The DNA here is from genome assembly GCF_951216825.1 of Electrona antarctica. Lineage (NCBI taxonomy): Eukaryota > Metazoa > Chordata > Actinopteri > Myctophiformes > Myctophidae > Electrona > Electrona antarctica. The sequence goes on along the minus strand of NC_136802.1, from coordinate 998,185 downwards.
TTAACTCCTTCCTCCCCAGCCGTGGGACCAGAGCCTGTACTAAACTATGTTAACTCCTTCCTCCCCAGCCGTGGGACCAGAGCCTGTACTAAACTATGTTAACTCCTTCCTCCCCAGCCGTGGGACCAGGGCCTGTACTAAACTATGTTAACTCCTTCCTCCCCAGCCGTGGGACCAGGGTCTGTACTAAACTATGTTAACTCCTTCCTCCCCAGCCGTGGGACCAGGGTCTGTACTAAACTATGTTAACTCCTTCCTCCCCAGCCATGGGACCAGGGTCTGTACTAAACTATGTTAACTCCTTCCTCCCCAGCCGTGGGACCAGGGTCTGTACTAAACTATGTTAACTCCTTCCTCTCCAGGCGTGGGACCAGAGCCTGTACTAAACTATGTTAACTCCTTCCTCCCCAGCCGTGGGACCAGGGCCTGTACTAAACTATGTTAACTCCTTCCTCCCCAGCCGTGGGACCAGGGCCTGTACTAAACTATGCTAACTCCTTCCTCCCCAGCCGTGGGACCAGGGCCTGTACTAAACTATGTTAACTCCTTCCTCCCCAGTCCTCGGACCAGGGCCTGTACTAAACTATGTTAACTCCTTCCTCCCCAGCCGTAGGACCAGAGCCTGTACTAAACTATGTTAACTCCTTCCTCCCCAGCCGTAGGACCAGAGCCTGTACTAAACTATGTTAACTCCTTCCTCCCCAGCCCTCGGACCAGGGTCTGTACTCCTGCCACCTCCACCACCACTACTGCGGTCTCCACGAGAGACGAGAGTTCCAGCTGACGGTCGGACCGCCCGTCGCACCGCCACCGCCACCGCCGCCGCCGCCTCGGGGGACCACGCCCCTCCCCCCAGCCCCCCCGCCGAGCAGAACCCTCCCACCCAGAGCGCTGCCCAATGAGGACAAAGGTAGGTTCCTGTGGCCTAAACGTACGCATTTCTAACCTTATCCTCAGTAAAACAAATATACAAGAGCCGAGCGGTCGACGTGAGGTCAGCGGGGAAGAAAAAAACCCCGAGGGCGAGCGTGTTTTATAAGGCGAGCCTTCCGGGGGTTAGCGTTAGCGTTAGCGTTAGCTAACGCTGCTAGTCCTTCCAGTGCTTTAAAAACGTCAGTCCTAAATCTGAGAGGAAGCCAGCGGAGCGAGGCCGTGTGCCTCGGGTCAGCGCAGAGCTACAGAAACAACAAGCAGAAAAACACCACATGTCCGTTCGTTCTCTCTCTCCCTCTCTCTTTCCCATGTCCTCAAAACATCCTCTCCGTCGTCTCCCATTCCCCTCCTCCTGTCTCCCCCTCCTCCTCCTCCTGTCTCCCCCTCCTCCTCCTCCTGTCTCCCCCTCCTCCTCCTGTCTCCCCCTCCTCCTCCTCCTGTCTACCCCTCCTCTTCGGTCAGTTAACATCCTCTCTGTCGTCTCCCATTCCCCTCCTCCTGTCTCCCCCTCCTCCTCCTCCTCCTCCTGTCTCCCCCTCCTCCTCCTCCTCCTCCTGTCTCCCCTCCTCTTCGGTCAGTTAACATCCTCTCCATCGTCTTCCCCTCCTCCTCCTCCTGTCTCCCCCTCCTCCTCCTCCTCCTCCTGTCTCCCCCTCCTCCTCCTCCTCCTCCTGTCTCCCCTCCTCTTCGGTCAGTTAACATCCTCTCCATCGTCTTCCCCTCCTCCTCCTCCTGTCTCCCCCTCCTCCTCCTCCTCCTCCTGTCTCCCCCTCCTCCTCCTCCTCCTCCTGTCTCCCCTCCTCTTCGGTCAGTTAACATCCTCTCCATCGTCTTCCCCTCCTCCTCCTCCTGTCTCCCCCTCCTCCTCCTCCTCCTCCTGTCTCCCCCTCCTCCTCCTCCTCCTCCTGTCTCCCCTCCTCTTCGGTCAGTTAACATCCTCTCCATCGTCTTCCCCTCCTCCTCCTCCTGTCTCCCCCTCCTCCTCCTCCTCCTCCTGTCTCCCCCTCCTCCTCCTCCTCCTCCTGTCTCCCCTCCTCTTCGGTCAGTTAACATCCTCTCCATCGTCTTCCCCTCCTCCTCCTCCTGTCTCCCCCTCCTCCTCCTCCTCCTCCTGTCTCCCCCTCCTCCTCCTCCTCCTCCTGTCTCCCCTCCTCTTCGGTCAGTTAACATCCTCTCCATCGTCTCCCCCTCCTCCTCCTCCTGTCTCCCCCTCCTCTTCGGTCAGTTTCTCACGAGGAACGTTTATTTGTCACGTCAGTTTATTTGCATAGCAGCAACATTTCAATAACAAGGCGACTCAGAGAGTTTTACGTGAAACATTAACCCATTTAGGCCAGACATCAAAAGAAAATCACACCCGTGTGAACTGAGTGGTGCAAGGTCTTATATAGCCTGATCAGCTGTGGTCTGACGTAATGTCAGTGACCA
>NC_136802.1:843712-995624 GCF_951216825.1 Electrona antarctica | reverse complement strand
GGAGAGTTGGTAACCAAGTGGACCCTTATAGGGGGTTCCAGGTGGTCCCCAGCTACATGATGGAGAGTTGGTAACCAAGTGGACCCTTATAGGGGGTTCCAGGTGGTCCCCAGCTACATGATGGAGAGTTGGTAACCAAGTGGACCCTTATAGGGGGTTCCAGGTGGTCCCCAGCTACATGATGGAGAGTTGGTAACCAAGTGGACCCTTATAGGGGGTTCCAGGTGGTCCCCAGCTACATGATGGAGAGTTGGTAACCAAGTGGACCCTTATAGGGGGTTCCAGGTGGTCCCCAGCTACATGATGGAGAGTTGGTAACCAAGTGGACCCTTATAGGGGGTTCCAGGTGGTCCCCAGCTACATGATGGAGAGTTGGTAACCAAGTGGACCCTTATAGGGGGTTCCAGGTGGTCCCCAGCTACATGATGGAGAGTTGGTAACCAAGTGGACCCTTATAGGGGGTTCCAGGTGGTCCCCAGCTACATGATGGAGAGTTGGTAACCAAGTGGACCCTTATAGGGGGTTCCAGGTGGTCCCCAGCTACATGATGGAGAGTTGGTAACCAAGTGGACCCTTATAGGGGGTTCCAGGTGGTCCCCAGCTACATGATGGAGAGTTGGTAACCAAGTGGACCCTTATAGGGGGTTCCAGGTGGTCCCCAGCTACATGATGGAGAGTTGGTAACCAAGTGGACCCTTATAGGGGGTTCCAGGTGGTCCCCAGCTACATGATGGAGAGTTGGTAACCAAGTGGACCCTTATAGGGGGTTCCAGGTGGTCCCCAGCTACATGATGGAGAGTTGGTAACCAAGTGGACCCTTATAGGGGGGTTCCAGGTGGTCCCCAGCTACATGATGGAGAGTTGGTAACCAAGTGGACCCTTATAGGGGGTTCCAGGTGGTCCCCAGCTACATGATGGAGAGTTGGTAACCAAGTGGACCCTTATAGGGGGTTCCAGGTGGTCCCCAGCTACATGATGGAGAGTTGGTAACCAAGTGGACCCTTATAGGGGGTTCCAGGTGGTCCCCAGCTACATGATGGAGAGTTGGTAACCAAGTGGACCCTTATAGGGGGTTCCAGGTGGTCCCCAGCTACATGATGGAGAGTTGGTAACCAAGTGGACCCTTATAGGGGGTTCCAGGTGGTCCCCAGCTACATGATGGAGAGTTGGTAACCAATGGACCCTTATAGGGGGTTCCAGGTGGTCCCCAGCTACATGATGGAGAGTTGGTAACCAAATGGACCCTTATAGGGGGTTCCAGGTGGTCCCCAGCTACATGATGGAGAGTTGGTAACCAAGTGGACCCTTTATAGGGGGTTCCAGGTGGTCCCCAGCTACATGATGGAGAGTTGGTAACCAAATGGACCCTTATAGGGGGTTCCAGGTGGTCCCCAGCTACATGATGGAGAGTTGGTAACCAAATGGACCCTTATTGTTTCAGGTGATAAAGGCCTGTTGGAGTTAAAGAGGACTGACGACTATGGAAGGAGTTTCAACACCGTGGCAACTAAAGTGTTTTCCTTCGTTGTGGCCGGACGCTTCCTCTTCAGCTCCATCATGACTGGACAGGTAAGTGTGCGTATACGTGTGTGTGTGCGTAGCCTTGGAAACCCAGACGTTTTAATTTCCAGGGAGAAAAAAAATATTCTGGGACCGACTAGTCCACTTCAATTCGGCATACAGTAGCGCAAACGTCGATCACTCTCTGCTGATTTCTGATCGTCTGCACCTTTGTTAAATTGACGCACACACACACACACACACACACACGTGCGTGCGTGCGTGCGTGCGTGCGTGCGTGCGTGCGTGCGTGCGTGCGTGCGTGCGCGCGTGCGTGCGTGCGTGTGTGCGTGTGTGTCTGTTGGTGTGTCCATCAGGGTACAGAGCGACAGATCCACGTCTCGCTGAACGGAGGTGAACGGTGGAACGTGGCTCAGCTCCCTACCGTCAACCACCAGCAGTTCTACAGCATCCTGTCAGCCAATCAGAACATGGTGTTCATGCACGTGGACGACCCCGGAGGTCAGTGAAGATGACCTCAGGATGAGGTCGTGTGGTCATTCATGTGGGATTTGACCCATTTTGACCGGACATCAAAACAAAAACAAAAAAAAAGTCTTCTGAAAGAATATATATTCAAAGATTTGTGCCGCATTTTTACGATTTAAAAAAAAATAGCAGACCTACAAGTTCATAGCGCGCCACTCGGTGGCGCGCTATGAACTTGTATATCTGCTATTTTCCAATAGCTAAAGCATAACATAATGCTTAAAACACCAAAAGGGGTTCCCGCCCAAAATGGGTTAAGACCGCAACCATCTGTTCTGTTTAAGCATGTAGCGATATGTCGTAACATCGATGCTAATTAGTCCTAAATGTCGTGATGATGTCACAGACTCCGGCGTCGGCACCATCTACGTCTCGGACGACAGAGGCGCCGTGTTCTCCAAGTCTCTGGAGCGCCACCTGTACACCGTCTCGGGAAGTGACACAGACTTCACTAACATCACCTCGCTGAGGGGCGTCTACATGACCAGCGTTCTCACCGAGGGTGGGTTCATGTGCACGCACAACACATGCTACATGCTACATGTTACATGCTACATGCTACCGCTAAACACATGCTACATGCTACCGCTAAACACATGCTACATGCTACATGACCAGCGTTCTCACCGAGGGTGGGTTCATGTGCACGCACAACACATGCTACATGTTACATGCTACATGCTACATGCTACATGCTACACGCTAAACACATGCTACATGCTACACGCTACATGCTACATGACCAGCGTTCTCACCGAGGGTGGGTTCATGTGCACACACAACACGCTAAACACATGCTACATGCTACATGTTACATGACCAGCGTTCTCACCGAGGGTGGGTTCATGTGCACACACTACACGCTAAACACATGTTACAGTGAATGTTGTCCCTGGGTAGAGTGTGTTACAGTGAATGTTGTCCCTGGGTAGAGTGTGTTACAGTAAATGTTGTCCCTGGGTAGAGTGTGTTACAGTAAATGTTGTCCCTGGTTGTCCCTGGGTAGAGTGTGTTACAGTGAATGTTGTCCCTGGTTGTCCCTGGGTAGAGTGTGTTACAGTGAATGTTGTCCCTGGGTAGAGTGTGTTACAGTAAATGTTGTCCCTGGTTGTCCCTGGGTAGAGTGTGTTACAGTGAATGTTGTCCCTGGTTGTCCCTGGGTAGAGTGTGTTACAGTGAATGTTGTCCCTGGGTAGAGTGTGTTACAGTGAATGTTGTCCCTGTATAGAGCGCACAGTGGAGACGGTGGTGACCTTCGACCAGGGCGGGAGGTGGCAGCCTTTACACAGACCCCAGAACAGCTTCTGTGACACCGAGACCACCACCAACAGACCTGACAGAGTGAGTGGCGCACGCACGCACACACGCAGCCGTGCACACACACACACACACACACACACACATTGAGACCACCACCAACAGACCCGACAGAGTGAGTCAGACAGACAGACAGAAAATGATTATATACAGTGTCTCCCCCTAATGGTCACAATGTGTCGTTACAGTGTCGCCCCCTAATGGTCAGTGTGTGTCGTTACAGTGTGCTCTCCACATCCACGCGTCCTACAGCACCTCCATGAAGATGAATGTTCCTATGCTGCCTCTGACTGTCCCCAACGCTGTGGGACTGATACTGGCTCACGGTAGGCACACACACGCACACACGCACGCACACACGCACGCACACACGCACCACGCACGCACACTGTACACGCACACGCGCACGCACGCACGCACCTGCCAGTGAGGCAGGTGCGTATCAGAGAGTCTAGGTACGTATCAGATGTCGGCGTTGTGTACGTATCAGATGTCTCTCTCTCTCTCTCTCCAGGCAGTGTGTGAGTTTGTGCTTGAAATGTACTGTAATTCTGCAAACTGTTAATAAATATTTCAATCAATCAATCAATCTCTCTCTCTCTCCCCCCAGGCAGTGTGAGGGACCCAGAGACTGTGCTGTTTCCTGATCTCTCTCTCTCTCTCTCCCCCCAGGCAGTGTGAGGGACCCAGAGACTGTGCTGTTTCCTGATCTCTCTCTCTCTCTCTCCCCCCAGGCAGTGTGAGGGACCCAGAGACTGTGCTGTTTCCTGATCTCTCTCTCTCTCTCTCCCCCCAGGCAGTGTGAGGAACCCAGAGACTGTGCTGTTTCCTGATCTCTCTCTCTCTCTCTCCCCCCAGGCAGTGTGAGGGACCCAGAGACTGTGCTGTTTCCTGATGTCTCTCTCTCTCTCTCCCCCCAGGCAGTGTGAGGGACCCAGAGACTGTGCTGTTTCCTGATCTCTCTCTCTCTCTCTCTCCCCCCAGGCAGTGTGGGGGACCCAGAGACTGTGCTGTTTCCTGATGTCTCTCTCTCTCTCTCTCTCCCCCCAGGCAGTGTGGGGGACCCAGAGACTGTGCTGTTTCCTGATGTCTCTCTCTCTCTCTCTCTCTCTCTCTCTCTCTCTCTCTCTCTCTCTCTCTCTCTCTCTCTCTCCAGGCAGTGTAGGGGACCCCCAGACTGTGCTGTTTCCTGATGTCTCTCTCTCTCCCCCCAGGCAGTGTGGGGGACCCAGAGACTGTGCTGTTTCCAGACGTGTACGTGTCAGATGACGGTGGCTACAGCTGGCTGCGGTCGCTGAAAGGCCCTCACCACTACGCCATCCTGGACTCTGGAGCGCTCCTAGTGGCCGTGGAGCATAGCACCGCGCCGCTGCACCACATCAAGTGAGTTTACGCCACATTTCACAGGGCGTGACCTCAGGGCGTGGCCTCAGGGCGTGACCTCAGGGCGTGACCTCAGGGCGTGGCCTCAGGGCGTGGCCTCAGGGCGTGACATCAGGGCATGACGTCAGGGCGTGACCTCAGAGCGTGACCTCAGGGCGTGACCTCAGGGCGTGGCCTCATGGCGTGACCTCAGGGCGTGGCCTCATGGCGTGACCTCAGGGCGTGACCTCAGGGCGTGACGTCATGGCGTGGCCTCAGAGCGTGACCTCAGGGCGTGGCCTCATGGCGTGACCTCAGAGCGTGACCTCAGCCTGGGAGCATCTCTCCACAGCCTGGGAGCATCGCTCCACAGCCTGGGAGCATCGCTCCACAGCCTGGGAGCATCGCTCCACAGCCTGGGAGCATCGCTCCACAGCCTGGGAGCATCGCTCCACAGCCTGGGAGCATCGCTCCACAGCCTGGGAGCATCTCTCCACAGGCTGGGAGCACCGCTCCACAGGCTGGGAGCATCGCTCCACAGCCTGGGAGCATCGCTCCACAGCCTGGGAGCATCGCTCCACAGCCTGGGAGCATCTCTCCACAGGCTGGGAGCATCGCTCCACAGCCTGGGAGCATCGCTCCACCTCCTGGGAGCATCGCTCCACAGCCTGGGAGCGCCTGTTGCGCAACATTCGATTGGTTGCGACGTCATCGAAAATGTTTAGCCAACGAGAACGAAAATCTAAAAACGTGAATAACTCTTGATCTAAATCATCGCGTCCAATTCTAAGCAAAGATCCTGTGTCCGACGGCCCACCGCGGTCCCCACCGCGGTCCCGTCGCTAGTCGCGTTAGAATTAATCATCCCGTTGTTGTCGATCGCCTCGGGAGTGTTTTGGCTACATTTAGCTGCTTCAGCCACATGTGACCTCTGACCCCTGTGACCCCTGTGACCTCTAGGTTCTCCACTGACCAGGGTCAGTATATAGACCTCTAGGTGACCTCTAGGTTCTCCACTGACCAGGGTCAGTATATAGACCTCTAGGTGACCTCTAGGTTCTCCACTGACCAGGGTCAGTATATAGACCTCTAGGTGACCTCTAGGTTCTCCACTGACCAGGGTCATGTGACCTCTAGGTTCTCCACTGACCGGGGTCATGTGACCTCTAGGTTCTCCACTGACCCCTGTGACCTCTAGGTTCTCCACTGACCCCTGTGACCTCTAGGTTCTCCACTGACCCCTGTGACCTCTAGGTTCTCCACTGACCAGGGTCAGTATATAGGTGTGACCTCTGACCCCTGTGACCCCTGTGACCTCTAGGTTCTCCACTGACCGGGGTCAGTGCTGGGGGGTGTATAACTTCACGGAGCCCCTCCTCCTCAGCGGGATGGACAGTGAGGCGGGGTCTCGCTCCACCACGGTCAGCCTGTGGGGATACCGACAGGACTTCACCATGTGGGTGGTGGTCACCGTGGACTTCCACTCGCTGCTGCCTCACGACTGTGAGTGTGTGTGTGTGGGGGGGGGGGGGGGGGGGTGTGTGTGCGTGTGTGTGTGTGTGTGTGTGTGTGCGTGTGTGTGTGTGTGTGTCATATAAAAGTATGCTGTATATAAGTCATGTGTGAGCGTTCCAGCCGGTGTGTTTATGTGGACGTCTGGCGCCCCCTGCAGGCGGGAGTGGAAGAAGCACTGTATAATGTATAATATTATATACACATACACATTATAATAATAATACTTTGTTACAGTTACTACAGACACTTACTTAAAGTAAAAGTACTAAATGTACTAGCATCAACATTATACTTCAGGCCAAAGTATTTTCCTCTGAGATGTAATTTGAGTAGAAATAATTAGTACAAGGAAATGGAAATGCCAGCGCCCCCTATATACAGCTTTAATGTTTGTTTTTAGAGTCTAATTTTTGTTTTGTCCCTAAACACAAAACACTAACAATAAAACCCAATTAACAATAAAGAGAATTTAATGTTTGTTTTACATCACCATTACATCACCTAATCATAGCAACATGAGTTAGACTTTAATATATTAGCGCCCCTCACTTCACACGGGTGTGATTTTTAACTTATTTCCACCGCTGCCCCCCCTGCAGGTGGCGAGGGGGATTACGTGCAGTGGCTGGCCCACTCCAGCGGGGGCGGGGACCCCTCCCCTGGGGACCCCTCCCCCCACGGGGACCCCACCGATGGCTGCGTCCTGGGATACAAGGAGCGTTACCTACGACTGAGGAAGGACGCCCTCTGCTGGAACGGACGGGGCTACGCCCTCAGTACGCAACCCACCCCCTGTCCCTGCACCGTGGAGGACTACCACTGGTACGTCTGTCCCCTTGTCTGTCCCCATGTCCCCCTGTCCCTGCACCGTGGAGGACTACCACTGGTACGTCTGTCCCCTTGTCTGTCCCCATGTCCCCCTGTCCCTGCACCGTGGAGGACTACCACTGGTACGTCTGTCCCCTTGTCTGTCCCCATGTCCCCCTGTCCCTGCACCGTGGAGGACTACCACTGGTACGTCTGTCCCCTTGTCTGTCCCCATGTCCCCCTGTCCCTGCACCGTGGAGGACTACCACTGGTACGTCTGTCCCCTTGTCTGTCCCCATGTCCCCCTGTCCCTGCACCGTGGAGGACTACCACTGGTACGTCTGTCCCCTTGTCTGTCCCTATGTCCCCCTGTCCCTGCACCGTGGAGGACTATCACTGGTACGTCTGTCCCCTTGTCTGTCCCCATGTCCCCCTGTCCCTGCACCGTGGAGGACTACCACTGGTACGTCTGTCCCCTTGTCCCCCTGTCCCTGCACCGTGGAGGACTACCACTGGTACGTCTGTCCCCTTGTCTGTCCCTATGTCCCCCTGTCCCTGCACCGTGGAGGACTATCACTGGTACGTCTGTCCCCCGGTCCCCCGGTCTGTCTGTCTGTCCGTCTGTCCCCCTGTCTGTGTCCCTGTCTGTGTCCCTGAACCGTGGACGACTACCACTGGTAGCCTACGTCTGTCTGTTTGTGCTAAGCTGCAGCAAGCTATATATGCTTAGGTGATTTCTATTTTTATTAAGACAAACTTGCACGACTGTAAAGACGAAACGGAAGTGGGGAGGAGGCTCCACTTTGGCTTTATATTTTACTCATGATCAGAGCTTCCGTTGCTCCAGACTGTACGACGGAAGCATTTATATTTGACTCATGATCAGAGCTTCCGTTGCTCCAGACTGTATGACGGAAGCATTTATATTTAACTCATGATCAGAGCTTCCGTTGCTCCAGACTGTACGACGGAAGCATTTATATTTGACTCATGATCAGAGCTTCCGTTGCTCCAGACTGTACGACGGAAGCATTTATATTTGACTCATGATCAGAGCTTCCGTTGCTCCAGACTGTATGACGGAAGCATTTATATTTGACTCATGATCAGAGCTTCCGTTGCTCCAGACTGTATGACGGAAGCATTTATATTTGACTCATGATCAGAGCTTCCGTTGCTCCAGACTGTACGACGGAAGCATTTATATTTGACTCATGATCAGAGCTTCCGTTGCTCCAGACTGTATGACGGAAGCATTTATATTTTACTCATGATCAGAGCTTCCGTTGCTCCAGACTGTATGACGGAAGCATTTATATTTGACTCATGATCAGAGCTTCCGTTGCTCCAGACTGTACGACGGAAGCATTTATATTTTACTCATGATCAGAGCTTCCGTTGCTCCAGACTGTACGACGGAAGCATTTATATTTTACTCATAATCAGAGCTTCCGTTGCTCCAGACTGTACGACGGAAGCATTTATATTTTACTCATGATCAGAGCTTCCGTTGCTCCAGACTGTATGACGGAAGCATTTATATTTTACTCATGATCAGAGCTTCCGTTGCTCCAGACTGTATGACGGAAGCATTTATATTTGACTCATGATCAGAGCTTCCGTTGCTCCAGACTGTATGACGGAAGCATTTATATTTGACTCATGATCAGAGCTTCCGTCGCTCCAGACTGTACGACGGAAGCATTTATATTTGACTCATGATCAGAGCTTCCGTTGCTCCAGACTGTACGACGGAAGCATTTATATTTGACTCATGATCAGAGCTTCCGTTGCTCCAGACTGTACGACGGAAGCATTTATATTTGACTCATGATCAGAGCTTCCGTTGCTCCAGACTGTACGACGGAAGCATTTATATTTGACTCATGATCAGAGCTTCCGTTGCTCCAGACTGTACGACGGAAGCATTTATATTTGACTCATGATCAGAGCTTCCGTTGCTCCAGACTGTATGACGGAAGCATTTATATTTGACTCATGATCAGAGCTTCCGTTGCTCCAGACTGTATGACGGAAGCATTTATATTTGACTCATGATCAGAGCTTCCGTTGCTCCAGACTGTACGACGGAAGCATTTATATTTGACTCATGATCAGAGCTTCCGTTGCTCCAGACTGTATGACGGAAGCATTTATATTTGACTCATGATCAGAGCTTCCGTTGCTCCAGACTGTACTCATGATCAGAGCTTCCGTTGCTCCAGACTGTACTCATGATCAGAGCTTCCGTTGCTCCAGACTGTACTCATGATCAGAGCTTCCGTTGCTCCAGACTGTACGACGGAAGCATATTTAGGAAACATGAATCCAAAGCCCAGCGATCCATGTGTATTTTCTCTCTGCAGTGACTTTGGCTTCGAGCGCTCAGAGAACGGCTCAGAGTGCGTGGAACAGGAGGAGCTGAAGGGTCGTCCTCTGGAGCTGTGTCTGAACGGAACCCTGGAGCTGCTGCAGACCAGCGGGTGAGTGTCTGGAGTCTGGACACCGTCAGGGTTTAGACACACAAGCATCAAAAGAACAGATCCACAAGCTCAAAACATTGTATGATCTGTTCTTCACCATGAAGCTACCGGAAGATCCCAGGAGACCAGTGTGAGAGCGGCTTTCAGCCCAGGAGGAAGGAGCTCCATGTGGGGAAGATCTGCCAGAGCAGCCCCTTCGATCCAGACCCTATGGTCAGTTAACCTCTATGGCCAGACTCTATGGTCAGTTAACCTCTATGGCCAGACCCTATGGTCAGTTAACCTCTATCCACTCTATGGCCAGACCCTATGGTCAGTTAACCTCTATCCACTCTATGGCCAGACCCTATGGTCAGTTAACCTCTATCCACTCTATGGCCAGACCCTATGGTCAGTTAACCTCTATCCACCCTCTATGGCCAGACCCTATGGTCAGTTAACCTCTATCCACACTCTATGGCCAGACCCTATGGTCAGTTAACCTCCATCCACACTCTATGGCCAGACCCTATGGTCAGTTAACCTCTATCACACTCTATGGCCAGACCCTATGGTCAGTTAACCTCTATCCACACTCTATGGCCAGACCCTATGGTCAGTTAACCTCTATCACACTCTATGGCCAGACCCTATGGTCAGTTAACCTCTATCAACACTCTATGGCCAGACCCTATGGTCAGTTAACCTCTATCCACACTCTATGGCCAGACCCTATGGTCAGTTAACCTCTATCCACACTCTATGGCCAGACCCTATGGTCAGTTAACCTCTATCCACCCTCTATGGCCAGACCCTATGGTCAGTTAACCTCCATCCACACTCTATGGTCAGTTAACCTCTATCCACACTCTATGGCCAGACCCTATGGTCAGTTAACCTCCATCCACACTCTATGGCCAGACTCTATGGTCAGTACAGTCAGAGACCCCCCTCTATCCAGACTATGGTCAGTACACACTTTACAATTTACAATGTAGTCATTTATCAGACGCTCTTAATCCAGAGCGATTTACAGTAAAGCGTTATTCATAGTCTAATATTTTCGGTGGTGAGGTGACCACCGAACTACAACATGAAGTCACTGAGCCGCGGTGAAGAGCAAACCACCGCCACCGCCCCCAGCCCTTCTCTCTGTTTTTACCCACCACCGCTCTGGTGGTCACCTCACCACCAGAGTGGTGGTCACCTCACCACCAAAAATCCAGACTATGAATGAGCCTTTAGCAAGAACACATGGCGTGGCGTGACAATGTTTGTCACGCCTTTAAGGTTCTACGGCTCTAAGGTTGGCCCTTTGCACACGCCTGTAAGGTTCTACGGCTCTAAGGTTGGCCCTTTGCACACGCCTGTAAGGTTCTATGGCTCTAAGGTTGGCCCTTTGCACACGCCTGTAAGGTTCTACGGCTCTAAGGTTGGCCCTTTGCACACGCCTGTAAGGTTCTACGGCTCTAAGGTTGGCCCTTTGCACACGCCTGTAAGGTTCTACGGCTCTAAGGTTGGCCCTTTGCACACGCCTGTAAGGTTCTACGGCTCTAAGGTTGGCCCTTTGCACACGCCTGTAAGGTTCTATGTCTCTAAGTGCTACAGGCTAAGATGGAGTCTGAAGAGGTTGGTTAACACCTTCTATCAGTCTCTGTGGTCAGATAACATATAGCTTCTATCCTACTGTTGATTTACTTTAGTTACAATAAATATACAATAAAACTCTCTCTCTCTCTCTCTCTCTCTCTCTCTCTCTCTCTCTCTCTCTCTCTCTCTCTCTCTCTCTCTCTCTCTCTGTCTCTCTGACTCTCTGTCTCTCTGACTCTCTCTGTCTCTCTCTCTGTCTCTGTCTCTCTGACTCTCTCTCTGTGTCTCTCTCTGTCTCTCTGACTCTTTCTCTCTCTCTCTCTCTCTCTCTCTCTCTCTCTGTCTCTCTCTCTGTCTCTCTGACTCTGTCTCTGTCTCTCTGTCTCTCTGACTGTCTCTCTGACTCTCTGTCTCTCTGACTCTCTCGGTCTCTCTCTCTGTCTCTCTGACTCTCTCTCTCTCTGTCTCTCTCTGTTTCTCTGACTCTCTGTCTCTCTGACACTCTCTCTCTTCTCTCCCCCCCCCCCCCCCCCCCCCAGACTGAGGACGGTCCAGCCAACACAGCGGTCATTGTTCTGGCGGTCATAGCGGTCCTCCTGATGAGCGCTGTGGCCAGCGTTCTGCTGATTAAGAAATATGTCTGTGGAGGGAGGTCAGTTCACGCACGCACGCACGCACGCACGCACGCACGCACGCACGCACGCACGCACTCACACACACGCACACACACACTACAAACTCTTATGTTCAGATTTGTAACTCAGATCAATATTTGTAACTCAGAGTCGTCTTATATTCGGCACAGTACGGGTAAACACAATTTGTTTTGGATGCATTATAATTTCTCTGTACTTCGTTTATTGAAAGTTGTGACGATGGCTTTACTGGCCAAGGTCCAGAGAGTCATTCTGAGGGAGTTTGAATGTTAGCCTTCATTTGCCATTGATAGAGCCCTACAGTAAGAGCCCTTATATGTACCTTTGGTATTGTTCTGACTGATTCTTTTGGAGCAGATTGCCCAAAATATATTTTTTGAATTCTTAAAAATGAAAAATTGCAAAATCTCAAATGTATAAAAATATTAAAAAATATATTTAAACAGTCTGTAACAAGCTAAATACAAGCAAGATTTAAACTTTGTTGTAATGTTGTGAACTTGCTTGTTGTGGTGTTTCAACGTATTTTACGTCACTCTGTGGTGTTTTAAAGTTACCTGCCCTGTCGTTAACGTCAGTCACGTGACGTGACGACCACTAATATAAGGGAGGTTATCACATACTGATTACTATCACATGGTGAAGGCCCTTCGAGGGGACCCCAGGGGACCCAGGGAGAGCAGGTCTCTGGGCCCAGGCCTTGGTTCCAAGTTCCCCCAAGAAAACAGCAGATCTACAGGGCCTCGGATAGGCCCCTGTCCCCGGCGGGGGGACCCCCAGTCGGACGAGACATGCCGCCGTGTCCAGGACGGCGGCCCGGTTCGAACGAGATTCCCCCCGTCCGAAACGGACCGGACACGGCCGAGATACGCCCAGGGATATGGGATTAAATGGGCGGGAACCCCTTTTGGTGTTTTAAACATTATGTTATAATTTAGCTATTGAAATTATGTTATAATTTAGCTATTGAAATATTTTTTTAAAATTGTGAAAATATTTATTTCAGAAAACTGGAGGATTTAGAAGATTTTTTTTAATTTCGAGGTCAGGCCTATAAACACTGTTGGAGCAAAGACAGTGCGGACCACTCCTTCTCTGTATGTATCTACCTTTTGTCACCAGCAAAGAACTGGATGTGCGCAACAAGACACCTGCTTTTTAGACCCCCTGGAACTCCCTTTGAGAACCAGAGCTCTAATCCTCCTATGTCCCTCTACAGGTTCCTGGTCCACAGGTACTCTGTGCTGAGGCAGCACGTTGAAGCCAACGGGATAGAAGGAGTGGACGACCTCGACACTCACTCCATGGAGACGGGAAAGACCACGCAGTACCACGACGATTCTGACGAGGTAAAGACACCGTGGCTGTTGCATATAAAATGCAGAAGGGACAATTAATGATTTACTAATGCTAAAAAGGACTGTATTACTTATTACTTCGATAACAGAGCTGAAACTATAAAACTGTAAAAAATACTTTGGAAAGTAATCAGAGTACAAATAAATACTCGGCACCACAAGTCTAGGCAGAGAGCCTCTAACAATTTACAAAAATGGATATTAAAACCTTTTAGATGATAAAAGTTAATAATTAGCTTTAACAGGAATACTTTTAAGAGAATGATCAGTATGCAAATGTTACCTTAAGCAGGAAATACTCTTTTAGAAAAATACCTTTAAATACCCAATAGAAAAAATGAGTCCACCAGGAAGAATGATTGTCCAGTCAGAGCATATGGTTTTGTCTATTCATTTTCAGTTCGGAGAGAATAGAACAGATCCCACATACAGCCAAATTACAAGATGTCTCTCTGCCGTCTCCAAAATGGAGACGGTATATACATCATTTTAATCAAGATTTGAGAAGACACAGAGAGCAACGTGTCAAATAACCAAAGGATGATTCACTGTCACTTCCTATCCAAACCAGGAAGCATAATGTATGGGATATGTAGTTAATCATGTAAATGTAGTTCATAATTTAAAGTTAATGCCAACCAGCTAACGTAACTAGGAGACAACTTGTCTGCTCTGGCACCGTAGCAAGGCCGAATAACAGGGTGTTTTCCACAGAAAGGCAGACAATCGGGAAACAACAATTCTTTATCTTACTCGCGGGCTATAGGGGAGAAGTGAAAACCGAAATCAGTGGGACAGTGTGACCTGAGGCACATGGGGCATATGATTTATAATTATGCAGGGCATGAGATTTAAGTCATTGGAAACATGTAAACTTCCATCCACAAAATAACAGATCTACAATAATTCAAAATTATCCATCAGTGGCACCACCACGATTCACGATGTCATCTGACGGAGCATAAATGAGATTAAATACAGTGTTTAATGTAATTAGAATTACATATTAAATACGGCCTCTTTTTGCCTGTTTTCCCTTGTAGGACCTTTTAGCCTAGGAGGAGGAGGAGCCTAGAGGAGGAGGAGCCTAGAGGAGACGATGGTCCAATCGATGCTCTCCAGGTCTTCTCTCCATGCCGTAGCCAGAGCCTCCGAGACCCAACGTTCCCCCCAACACCATGACCTCTGAGGCTGCTCCAGAAAGACCCAACGTTCCCCCCAACACCATGACCTCTGAGGCTGCTCCAGAAAGACCCAACGTTCCCCCCAACACCATGACCTCTGAGGCTGCTCCAGAAAGACCCAACGTTCCCCCCAACACCATGACCTCTGAGGCTGCTCCAGAAAGACCCAACGTTCCCCCCAACACCATGACCTCTGAGGCTGCTCCAGAAAGACCCAACGTTCCCCCCAACACCATGACCTCTGAGGCTGCTCCAGAAAGCCCCCAGACAGAGCAGAGCGTCTGGCTGGCCGGACGACCAACGTTGACGCCGCTCCTCTCCTACTGGTCAAAGCTGGAAGTGCAGCAGGAACACGTCACGGAGCCAGCTGCTCGTTGGCACTAACGCATTCGGACACCAACATGTTCGGTGTCCGAATGCGGAAGTTGCATCGAGGAGATGCGGAGGTAGATTTGGGAGCGCTCTTCTGGGTCCTTCAAAGTAACGCCACTGAATAGGGGTTTGTAAACAGCTCAGTTATCAACGATGACTTTCTGCATCGACGCGTTGTGAGCTTGTAGATCAGCTATTTGAACTATTTTTAAACCCTGGTCCACACAAGTCAAAGTCCTACGATTTGTCACACACGTTACTGCAGTGAAATTTATTCTCCGCATTTGACCCATCTCTCTTGGAGCGGTGAGCCGCAGCAAATCCACCAAATGGTGGTCCATCTGTGGCCCAAATGCAGAATAAATAATGGACCTTGATGTGACCTTGACAGAGTGTTTCCAGCATGGTTTCCAGTGAGCCAGAACAATAGCAGAACCGAGCCTTCATTAGTATCATTCCCACTGAGCAAAAGACGGCTATTAGCCCGTCTATATATAGACGTTTAAACAACCGCTAATCAACGTCTAATCTAAGAATAGACGTCTAAAAAAACTTTCATTTTTAGCCGTTTTTTATCGCATTTTTAGACGGCCCTTTAGACGAATATGAGACGTCCATTAGACCAAAA
Source organism: Electrona antarctica (assembly GCF_951216825.1). Lineage (NCBI taxonomy): Eukaryota > Metazoa > Chordata > Actinopteri > Myctophiformes > Myctophidae > Electrona > Electrona antarctica. The sequence continues at coordinate 980,324 of NC_136802.1, read as the reverse complement.
CATGCTCAGCTACTGTTACTTTACCACAGAACATTTTTTGGTCTAATACAGGGGTTCGTTTTTGGCCGGGGACCCCCAGAAATGCTTTGGCAATGTCTCGGGACCCCCGCCCCGCCCGACCCCCAATATAAATTGACTGTTACAATAACCTTAATAATAGAGACAATACACCATAAATAAATACTGAAACCAGATATAATCATTAGGGAAGGTGTATGCATGTACTATGTGTACTATATGTAAACTCTTCATTTCCACTTTCCAGCCATTCAGTTACAAAATAATTTGGGGACCCCCCAAAATAATTTGGCGACCCCCTGAGGGGTCGCGACCCACGGGTTGAGAACCCCTGGTCTAATAGATGTCTAATATTCTAGCTCAAATTAAATGGTTTAGCACTTTTACAATTAGTGTTATTTCTGTAGTTCCTGAAAGTCATCTGTGAAACGAGGAGACGACTATAAACAGGACGTATTAATTGAAAACTAAATTATTTTACAATACAATTAATTACCAGATTGTTGCTCAAACTGCATGATGTCGTCGTGTGGTTGGAATGTAAGAGACTTGAACTGTACTTTTTCTTTTTTTACCAAAGCACTTTCCTTGTGTAGTTTTTATTTTATTTACGTTGATCTGAAACTATAACAAGCTAAACCTAAACCTTAAAGATGGAGTGCCACGATTTTTTTCCACCCTAAAACATGATCATCAGGTCTTATTGTTATATAAGGAGGTATAATTCTTTCAAAAAAGTGTACAGTATTTGTTAAAATGTTGTTTTTATGTGGACACACCCACCAGTTCATTAAGTATGCCTGGTTTACCTGGTGGGTGGTGATGGGTGGTGATCCACCTGAACTGAAGCCACACCCACAGCTGTAGTTGTATGATAAAGGGGGAGGGGTTAGGGGAGGGGCTGATAATGTGATGTCACTATATTACTGTTTATTTCATTGGCCCGTTTGACTGTAAAGGGTTCAGCCTCCAGGAAGAAACCCTACATACAAAGTGAATACACCATTGCACATAAAAACGACTCCAGGGTGTCTAATGAAGTACTGTCACATCATAGACACATGAAAAACTGGAAAAATACAAAGATTGTGGCACTCCATCTTTAATAGTGTCAGAATTGTAACGTTGACAGTTCTCATGTTGCTGTGACCCCCTTCTCTCTCTCTCTGACCCCTTTTCCACCGGTTGGTTCCCAGTGGGAACCGGTTCAGTTGGAAAAGAACTGAACCGGTTCCCAATGGGAACCGGTTCAGTTCTTTTCCACCGGTTGGTTCCCAATGGGAACCGGTTCAGTTCTTTTCCACCGGTCGGTTCCCAATGGGAACCGGTTCAGTTGGAAAATAACTGAACCGGTTCCCACTGGGAACCGGTTCAGTTGGAAAAGAACTGAACCGGTTCCTATTGGGAACCGACCGGTGGAAAATAACTGAACCGGTTCCTATTGGGAACCAACCGGTGGAAAAGAACTGAACCGGTGTCTGAGTGTTGGCTCATGTTGTCCTGCAGAGGCCATGATAATATTACCCCAGTGAATAAGCTATTGAAATAAGCTGGTCATCAAGGACTGTTTGGACGAAGCTTTAATATTTAGATACTGTGTACAGTCGATGTGTCACTTTCACTCGAACTGTAAAGTATAAGAACAATCCCGGCTATTTTCACGATATTAACGATTTGTATTTGCACTGTATATCCACATTTCACGCTGTGAAATAAAAGGTACATTTTGCTTCCTTATTCCTTAACTGTAAACTCAACTGTTAAGACAATAAACTTTTATATAATGTTCAGCTTGTCTTGATCATTTGCTAAGATAATTATTATGAGCGGCAACGGAGTTCTCCGTTCAATCAATTAGTAACGTCCAGTGCTCAGGACGGAGATTAATAAAAAGGACAGAGATTTATTGATATCAAAACCGATCACATCGCTCCACAGGCTGGGAGCGATGTGATGTTATTTCCCGGTGGGATGTCATCGAAAATCCCCCCCCCCCCCCCCCCCCCCCCCCCCCCCCCATTTTAGCCGACGAGACCGAAAATCTTAAAACGTGAATAACTCTTGATCAAAATCATTCCGTCCAATTCTAAGCAAAGATCCTGTGTTACCTCCCGTTGTTGTCGATCGCCTCGGGAGTGTCTAGTTGCTACAGCTACATCAGGGATAACATCCAGTCTGTCGCTACTATAAATCGCTGGGCGTTCTGATTTAATGGATTAAATAACCCCGGGCGTTCGGGGTTATTTAAGGCTATTCTACCCTCTGGTCCATAGCTCTAAGGCCTTCAATAAGGCTATGCTAACTAGCTCTGGTCCATAGCTCTAATGCCTTCATTAAGGCTATATGTTACACTCTGGTCCATAGCTCTAATGCCTTCAATAAGGCTATGCTAACTAGCTCTGGTCCATAGATAGATAAATGTTGCCAAATGTGTGGCAACGACGCATTCTGAATGGCCAGTATTGGACTGAAGCCAATAGAAGTCTATGTAGGAGAGCCTCCATTGGACTGAAGCCAATAGAAGTCTATGTAGGAGAGCCTCCATTGGACTGAAGCCAATAGAAGTCTATGTAGGAGAGCCTCCATTGGACTGAAGCCAATAGAAGTCTATGTAGGAGAGCCTCCATTGGACTGAAGCCAATAGAAGTCTATGTAGGAGAGCCTCCATTGGACTGAAGCCAATAGAAGTCTATGTAGGAGAGCCTCCATTGGACTGAAGCCAATAGAAGTCTATGTAGGAGAGCCTCCATTGGACTGAAGCCAATAGAAGTCTATGTAGGAGAGCCTCCATTGGACTGAAGCCAATAGAAGTCTATGTAGGAGAGCCTCCATTGGACTGAAGCCAATAGAAGTCTATGTAGGAGAGCCTCCATTGGACTGAAGCCAATAGAAGTCTATGTAGGAGAGCCTCCATTGGACTGAAGCCAATAGAAGTCTATGTAGGAGAGCCTCCATTGGACTGAAGCCAATAGAAGTCTATGGAGGAGAGCCTCCATTGGACTGAAGCCAATAGAAGTCTATGGAGGAGAGCCTCCATTGGACTGAAGCCAATAGAAGTCTATGTAGGAGAGCCTCCATTGGACTGAAGCCAATAGAAGTCTATGTAGGAGAGCCTCCATTGGACTGAAGCCTCATGAAGTGAACGGAGTTGTGGTAACTCTGTCTATATCTAAGGCTCTGGCTCAAACCACATGACGTAATTTTAAACATCATGGTGACGTCATACGCGTGTCGTTATATATTTCGCCGGGGTCCCGCCCTCTAACAGATAACCCAAATCACTCGACTCATGCATTGGAGGTTTCTACGCTCAGCGTTGGTATCGGCTATCGGCTGATATGCCCGATATATACACGTCCTGTCTACAGAGTTTACACACGTCCCGACACAGAACCGCTACAGTCTGCGTGGCGGGAGGTGGACGCCATCTATCTTCATCATCATCATCTTCTCCATCATGGCCCAGAAGACCAACCAGTCCAGCCCGGTTCCGAGCGCCGAGCAGAACACCAGCCCGCGGCCGTGCTCCAACGGATGCGGCTTCTTCGGCGTGCCCAACACCAACGGCATGTGCTCCGTGTGCTTCAAGGAGCACCAGTCCAGGCTCAAGAACAACACCACCACGGGCCGGGTGAGTCCCCCCCTAGGGGGCGCTACAGGAGGAGGAGGAGGTGGTTCCGTATCCTCCGTGTCCTCCTCTGAGGCCGTCGTGGTGAACAAGGTTCTCGGTGGCGGTGGCGTGGAGACGGCGTCGACCCTCTCCCAACAGATGACCGAGATGAGCCTGGCCAGCCTCGAGGACAGCAAGCAGCAACTGGCCGAGACGGCGGCGGCGAAGACGTCGGAGAATTCGTCGGACTCGTCGTCGTCGGTCTCCTCGAAGGATTCGCCGGCGGTCTCCTCCTCCGTCGTCCAGCCCATCGAGACAACGACGACGGCCTTCGCCACGACGGTCAGCAGCAGCGATTCTTCCAAAGACCCCGCGGGCGGTCCTCCCGCCAAGCCCAAGACCAACCGCTGCTTCGTGGCCTCGTGCCGCAAGAAGGTGGGCCTGGCGGGCTTCGACTGCCGCTGCGGGAACCAGTTCTGCGGGCGTCACCGCTACTCGGACCAGCACGACTGTCCCTACGACTACAAGGCCGAGGCGGCCGCCAAGATCCGCAAGGAGAACCCGGCGGTGGTCGCCGACAAGATCCGCAGAATATGATGATGAAATCCCCCCCCCCCCCCCCCCCCCCCCGTGAATATGAATTAATTATGAATTGACCTTTTGACCTTTGGTTGGTACGACGAGGTATCTTTTTGTTACGGGAAAATAAAATCGGAGAAGGTTTTGATTTTTTGATAAAAAGGTTAATTTTAGAGTCTTTGTTTTCAGTGGTGTTGTTTCCGAGCGGTGTCGTTTCGCCACCTTAAAGATTATTGTCATGAAAGTTAAACCTGGAAGAGACTTTCTTTCATCCTAGAGCTTTTTGTGTTTTTGCCGCCTTGTTCTTCTTCTTCTTTCTTTGTTGACATTTTCTTTATTGTTTTTTTCTTAATTGATCTTTTTTTTTGGAAGGAGGGGTTCCCCCCCATCCATCCATCCATCGATGGTTGTGGCGACGCCCCGAGACCCAAATAGATCAAAGAGATGTTCTGGAAGAATCTCTGGCCAAATCTTTTAGTGACGCAAGTTTGTTGAAACCAGGAAGATAATTATAGCCCCGCCCACTAATGTCACATGACAGGAAGATAATTATAGCCCCGCCCACTAATGTCACATGACAGGAAGATAATTATCGCCCCGCCCACTAATGTCACATGACAGGAAGAGAATTATCGCCCCGCCCACTAATGTCACATGACAGGAAGAGAATTATCGCCCCGCCCACTAATGTCACATGACAGGAAGATAATTATCACCCCGCCCACTAATGTCACATGACAGGAAGTATTAACGCCCCATCCACTAATGTCACATGACAGGAAGTATTAACGCCCCGCCCACTAATGTCACATGACAGTGTTGGTCTTTTTGTTTCACGGCGGTCGGCCATCCCTCTGTTTGGTGCACTAGCGCCACCTGCTGCTCCGAGTGGTGTGGATCAAACAAAACGTATTATAATAATATCACCGTCCTGTGCAAAGTTAATAGTGTCCACCCCAAACTTGACCCTAGCTGCCCCCCCTGAGGGCCTCAGATGGTGGGAATCCTTCCCTTAATTAGTGTATATAGTCCAAGTCTCCTCCATCGACAGCCCAGTACATCCAGGCTTTACAGGTTTAGACATACTATTGGCCTGACAGTCATTAGACCGACAACCTACCTCAAACCCTATTGGCCCGACCGCCATTAGACCGACAACCTACCTCAAACCCTATTGGCCCGACCGCCATTAGACCGACAACCTACCTCAAACCCTATTGGCCCGACAGTCATTAGACCGACAACCTACCTCAAACCCTATTGGCCCGACAGTCATTAGACCGACAACCTACCTCAAACCCTATTGGCCCGACCGCCATTAGACCGACAACCTACCTCAAACCCTATTGGCCCGACCGCCATTAGACCGACAACCTACCTCAAACCCTATTGGCCCGACAGTCATTAGACCGACAACCTACCTCAAACCCTATTGGCCCGACAGTCATTAGACCGACAACCTACCTCAAACCCTATTGGCCCGACAGTCATTAGACCGACAACCTACCTCAAACCCTATTGGCCCGACAGTCATTAGACCGACAACCTACCTCAAACCCTATTGGCCCGACAGTCATTAGACGGACAACCTACCTCAAACCCTATTGGCCCGACAGTCATTAGACCGACAACCCTAACCTAACCATAACCGTGAGCAGCGCATGTTCCACCGCATGTCTTACCGTTGTTTCCGCACGTTGGTCCGTCGGTGTGTCTAATCTGCTTAATAGCGCATCCCGGAATCTCCAGCAAGCACCGTCATGATTAGACCTCCTGCAGCTGGTCCAGAACGCTGCTGCCAGGTTGCTGACCACCAGGTCCAGGAGATCCTGTCCCATAACAACAAACATCTTGTTCTCCATCCATGCACTGCATGGCTCCCAAGCAGCCTCATCTCTCTGTGACCTGCTGCTACCACACTGTTCCCAGAAGGTCTCTCTCTCTCTGTGTGAGATCCTCATCCCAAAGCCTTGCTCCAACCACAATGTTCCCAGAAGGTCTCTCTCTCTCTCTCTCTGAGATCCTCATCCCAAAGCCCTGCTGCTACCACACTGTTCCCAGAAGGTCTCTCTCTCTCTCTGAGATCCTCATCCCAAAGCCCTGCTGCTACCACACTGTTCCCAGAAGGTCTCTCTCTCTCTCTGAGATCCTCAGCCCAAAGCCCTGCTGCTACCACACTGTCCCCAGAAGGTCTCTCTCTCTCTCTCTCTCTCTCTCTCTGAGATCCTGTTCCCAGAAGGTCTCTCTCTCTCTCTCTCTGAGATCCTCATCCCAAAGCCCTGCTGCTACCACACTGTTCCCAGAAGGTCTCTCTCTCTCTCTGAGATCCTCATCCCAAAGCCCTGCTGCTACCACACTGTTCCCAGAAGGTCTCTCTCTCTCTCTGAGATCCTCATCCCAAAGCCCTGCTGCTACCACACTGTTCCCAGAAGGTCTCTCTCTCTCTCTGAGATCCTCAGCCCAAAGCCCTGCTGCTACCACACTGTCCCCAGAAGGTCTCTCTCTCTCTCTCTCTCTGAGATCCTCATCCCAAAGTCCTGCTGCTACCACACTGTTCCCAGAAGGTCTCTCTCTCTGAAATCCTCATCCCAAAGTCCTGCTGCTTGTTCCTCTCACTAAACTAAAGACTAAAGGTGATCCTTGAGCCTTTGCTAGTTTATCCCCCCAGGCTATGGGACGACCTCCCGGACCACCTCTTGTAACATTTAGTCCTGTGTATTGATGTATTGATTTATTGATTTATTGATTTTCACCAGTGGCCGATTGTTCTGTTCTCTGTCTCCTTGCTTTGTTGTTTTATTGTTGACATGGATTTGCTTTTATTGTTCCTCTATAAATAACATTTACTTACTTACTCACTGGATGAATAACTCTTTCTTGTCCGTACAGATGTTTTTCATCGTTTACGTTGCTTTCTCTTCAATCTCCTGCTCCTGTAGTTACTACTACTTTTCCACCATTCCTCCTCTCCTCTCTCTTTACTCGTTTGGGGCATCAACTAGGTGATGGCAACCCCTACTAGCGTTCACATGTAACCTTAAATTCACTATACACAGGTTTAATGTTTGTTTTTAGTTCAATGTTTGTTTTAAAAACGACATTGTGTACGTCATCTTGTCCCCTGTTTGGACACAAACATTAAATGTTTATTTAATTAACAATAAAGAGAATTTAATGTTTGTGTTTCCACCGTTTGTTTTACATCACCATTACATCACCTGATCAACATGAGTTAGACTTTAATATATTAGCGCCCCTCACTTCACACAGGTGTGATTTTTTTATATTCATATTGTCCAGAACTCTTGTTTTTGTAGATTAATCTGATTTAATCGCGATCGATGCCCGTTTTATATGAACCCACTTTCCGCGTGGCTTCCCTAGTTTGGGAATGTCATTATGGGCGAACATTTTCTCCTCTTTTCGCCCCCCAAACAGATCAGCTCAGCGACGTGTTGAGAGCTTATAGATCCAGTATTTTAAGAAGTAGGCCTACTGGGGCTTATGTTGTAAATTTGGTTTTGCCATTTCTTTCTGAAACGACGCCTGGTCTAGTTTATAGTATTATACTCTCCTAGACTGGATATTAGGGGCAGCGGTGGCCGAACGGTTTGCGGAGCGGTCTTGTTATCGGAAGGTCGCCAGTTCGTATCCCCGGACCGGCACGTTAAAATTACCACCGCTGAAGTGCCCTTGAGCAAGGCATTGAACCCCTACCATGAAATGTTCTATGAGCAGGGCCTGGCTGGAAACAAGTTTGTCGAGCTTAGTCCATTCACCCTGGGTAAACAAAGAACTTTGCTTTGCTTTGCATGTAATTGTTTTATTGCTTAATTTTTGTCGAGAGACAGACTGAGAATAGAAAGACTATTCACCAACCAGAAATCTGGTTTATTTACTCTGAAAAGAAGATTATAATAAGGAGAAATCATTTTGAATCAAATAAACGTCATGATCTACCACACATCTCTAGTGTGATTATTTCTGTTCCACATTTATGACATCATAAAGTATGACATTCTATATGTTATAGCAGTGGTCAATATGTTAAACTATTACAAATTATGGGCGGGAACCCCTTTTGGTGTTTTAAGCATTATGTTATACTTTAGCTATTGAAAAATAGCAAATCTACAAGCTCATAGAGCTTTTTTTGAATATATATTCTTTCAGAGAGAACGTTTTTAACTCAAATCTTTGCTTCATGGGGGGTCCCTGGAACAACATATTTTCAGATGGGGGGTCGGCGACCAATTACATAATAGTTTTGTGGTCCTTGAAATGAAATGAAATGATTACTATATTTACCCAGGGTATCTGGGCTAAGCTCAAGAACTTGTTTCCAGCCAGGCCCTGCTCATAGAACACATTTCATCGTAGTGGTTCAATGCCTTGTTCAAGGGCACTTCAGCGGTGATAATTTTAACGTGTCGGACCGCTGATTCGAACTGGCGACCTTCCGGTATCAAGACCGATCCGCTATCCGTTCGGCCACCGCTGCCACGACATGAAGTAGTTCGAGAACCACTGATATAGAAACATGAGGTTTTAACCCTGTGAGAACCACTGATATAGAAACATGAGGTTTTAACCCTGTGAGAACCACTGATATAGAAACATGGGTTTAACCCTGTGAGAACCACTGATATAGAAACATGGGGTTTTCAGAAAACTGTCATGATTTATAGAAGACATTTTGTAGAATCTGTTCTCAGGTCTAAATGGGTTAACCCATTCTGGGCGGGAACCCCTTTTGGTGTTTTAAACATTATGTTATAATTTAGCTATTGAAAAATAGCAGATCTACAAGCTCATAGCGCGCCACCGAGTGGCGCGCTACGAGCTTGTAGGTCTGCTATTTTTGAAAAATCGTGAAAATGTGGCGCAAATCCTGACAGAAAACTGTCAGGATTTAGAAGACATTTTATAAATTTCGACGTCAGGCCTAACTGGGTTGAAACCACCGGGGCTGAATGGACTGTGAACTGTACTAGACTCTATGTCTGATAATAGAACGATGAACACCATAATGAAATATGAAAACCGTTTATTTGTTTAAACTCTGTCCAGTGTTTCTGAGATGTAGACTTCTGGAGGTGTGGTGGGTATTCTGGGTAATGTATATCGGTGGTCCCCAAACGCTTTCATGTCAAGGACCCCCATTCATTTGAAAATATTTGTAGGGTTCTAGGAGTGTTTCTCAACCCTTTTCATTTCAAGGACCCCCTGGTTTGACCTGAATTAGGCTATACGGTCCCCCATTTATATCTCTGGGACCCCAATTTATATTGTTAATTTAACTCTGAGAGTGACTGCATGGTTAAGCCAGAACTCCTTCTTTCCATGTCCTCCTGCTAGCTCAGTTAGCTTAGCATCCCCTTCACCACCAGAGACGGTCACGGCCACACAGCCAACTCAAGGTACGGCCACGGAGCCAACTTGGGGACCCAACGCAGCTCCTCCAAGGAAAACAAACAAATGAACGGAGCTGAACGTGAATCCCCCCCACCGCCCACCCCTTTTTTTCCCTCACTGTATATGTTTCTTTTCCCTTTTTACCTCCTTTATGATGAATTCCTGTTCTGTCCTTTGTCTATATAGAAGTGTCTATTTGTACGTCTCTAAATGTTTTTGATGATTTGAACATGGTGGACCCTATTGGAAACAAGTGTAATGCTTAATTGGGTCGTCCACTCACAGTTAACAGCCTTTGTATTGAGTTTGTGCTTGAAATGTACTGTAATTCTGCAAACTGTACATTTTTCAATCAATCAATCAAAAACCCCCAGAAGGGAAGGGATGACGTATATGTCCTCTCCTTCTTTCCATGTCTTCCTGCTAGCTCAGTTAGCTTAGCATCCCCTTCACCACCAGAGGAAGGGATGACGTAGGTGTCCTCTCCTTCTTTCCATGTCCTCCTGCTAGCTCAGTTAGCTTAGCATCCCCTCCACTACCAGACAGCCCCAGACAGACAGACAGTCAGACAGAAGATGGCGGCGGTGCAGCTGGACTTCCAGGCGTCCTGCGGGGCCTCGGAGCCTCCCAGCCGGCCTGTGCTCATCATGGGCGGCCAGAGCAACCTGCAGAGCCTCGACTGGAGCCTGGTGAAGAGCAAGCTGCAGCCTGCGGTCAGCAAGGAGGTCAGATCAATATTAATACTATTATTATTATATGACATGGTGTTGTGTAAGGATGACACAGACACACTAGAGAATGAATGGGCAGGAGGATATAGCATTAGCCTGCTAAAGAGCTGTGTGTGTGTGTGTGTGGCTGTGTGGCTGTGTGCGTGCGTGCGTGCGTGCGTGCGTGTGTGTGTGTGTGTGCTGGTTGTCAAACTTTTACATTTCCAACCATAACTCTGGAAAAAAATATATATTAATAGACCTTATTTTAAGGGTCCATTTGGTTACATGTGTAGCTCTCATAGTTACAGACCTGTAAGGGTCCATTTGGTTCCATGTGTTACACTCTCAGAGTTACAGACCTGTAAGGGTCCATTTGGTTCCATGTGTTACACTCTCAGAGTTACAGACCTGTAAGGGTCCATTTGGTTCCATTTGAACACTCTCAGAGTTACAGACCTGTAAGGGTCCATTTGGTTCCATGTGTTACACTCTCAGAGTCACAGACCTGTAAGGGTCCATTTGGTCCCATGTGTTACACTCTCAGAGTTACAGACCTGTAAGGGTCCATTTGGTTCCATGTGTTACACTCTCAGAGTCACAGACCTGTAAGGGTCCATTTGGTTCCATGTGTTACACTCTCAGAGTTACAGACCTGTAAGGGTCCATTTGGTTCCATGTGTTACACTCTCAGAGTCACAGACCTGTAAGGGTCCATTTGGTTCCCTGTGTTACACTCTCAGAGTCACAGACCTGTAAGGGTCCATTTGGTTCCATGTGTTACACTCTCAGAGTTACAGACCTGTAAGGGTCCATTTGGTTCCATTTGTACACTATTTATTAACAGTTTGCAGAATTACAGTACATTTCAAGCACAAACTCAATACAAAGACTGTTAAACACATTGAGAGCCCACGCAAAACTGCCCAAAATCACTTTCACCTAGAAAATCCATTCACATTTTTTATAATTCAGCTGACTGTGGAGACACATGCTGGAACTTTTTACTTTGAAATGTTTTATAGTTTCTGAGTTATTTAATTTAAACGCCAAATGCATTCTCAATGGCGAAAACACAAACTTTGGCACCACGTGTTAAAAAAAAAAAAAAGTGTTTTGATTTTTCTGATTGTTTTTAATAAAAATACCCAGGACGTCCACAGACGTTTTGGGCACAAAATGTGTTTTAACTGTGAGTGGACGACCCAATTAAGCATTACACTTGTTTACAAGAGGGTCCACCAATTCATCAAAACATTTAGAGACGTACAAATAGACACTTCTATATAGCCAAAGAACAGAACAGGAATTCATCATAAAGGAGGTAAAAAGGGAAAAGAAACATACAGTGAGGGGAAAAAGGGGTGAGTGGGTGTTACAGACCCATAAGGGTCCATTTGGTTCCAAATTATCATTTAGCCGGGGACCCCCTGGAACTCCCTCAGGGACCCCTGGGGGTCCCCGGGCCCCACTTTGGGAACCACTGGTGTGGGCTATAAAGTGAAGTCCATGTGATTTGTGGTCAGACGTGACAGAGTGCTGAAACACTGTGGTCAGAGTGCTGAAACACTGTGGTCAGAGTGCTGAAACACTGTGGTCAGAGTGCTGAAACAGCAGAAACTCTGGTGTTATAGCCTAAATATGTCTACTGCTGCATAATGGTGCACACACACACACACACACACACACACACACACACACACACACGTAGCACACACACACACACACACACGTAACACACACACACACACACACACACGTAGCACACACACACACACACACACACACACACACACACACACGTAGCACACACACACACACACACACACACACACACACACACACACGTAGCACACACACACACACGTAGCACACACACACACACACACACACACACACACACACGTAGCACACACACACACACGTAGCACACACACACACACACACACACACACACACACACGTAGCACACACACACACACGTAGCACACACACACACACACACGTAGCACACACACACACACGTAGCACACACACACACACACACGTAGCACACACACACACACGTAGCACACACACACACACACGTAGCACACACACACACACACACACGTAGCACACACACACACACACACACACACACACACACACGTAGCACACACACACACACGTAGCACACACACACACACACACGTAGCACACACACACACACGTAGCACACACACACACACACACGTAGCACACACACACACACGTAGCACACACACACACACACACACACACACACACACACACACACACGTAGCACACACACACACACGTAGCACACACACACACACACACACGTAGCACACACACACACACGTAGCACACACACACACACACACGTAGCACACACACACACACGTAGCACACACACACACACGTAGCACACACACACACACACACACACACACACACACACACACACACACACACACACACACACACACGTAGCACACACACACACACGTAGCACACACACACACACACACACACACACACACACACACGTAGCACACACACACACACGTAGCACACACACACACACACACACGTAGCACACACACACACACGTAGCACACACACACACACACACGTAGCACACACACACACACGTAGCACACACACACACACACACGTAGCACACACACACACACGTAGCACACACACACACACACACGTAGCACACACACACACACGTAGCACACACACACACACACACGTAGCACACACACACACACGTAGCACACACACACACACACACGTAGCACACACACACACGTAGCACACACACACACGTAGCACACACACACACGTAGCACACACACACACGTAGCACACACACACACGTAGCACACACACACACGTGACTGTTTAGTGTTTTAATAATAATCTTCTTCCAAAGTTCATGGTTCCATCGTTGCTTCCTTGTTCCTTGTAGTTCATGGTTCCATCGTTGCTTCCTTGTTCCTTGTAGTTCATGGTTCCATCGTTGCTTCCTTGTTCCTTGTAGTTCATGGTTCCATCGTTGCTTCCTTGTTCCTTGTAGTTCATGGTTCCATCGTTGCTTCCTTGTTCCTTGTAGTTCATGGTTCCATCGTTGCTTCCTTGTTCCTTGTAGTTCATGGTTCCATCGTTGCTTCCTTGTTCCTTGTAGTTCATGGTTCCATCGTTGCTTCCTTGTTCCTTGTAGTTCATGGTTCCATCGTTGCTTCCTTGTTCCTTGTAGTTCATGGTTCCATCGTTGCTTCCTTGTTCCTTGTAGTTCATGGTTCCATCGTTGCTTCCTTGTTCCTTGTAGTTCATGGTTCCATCGTTGCTTCCTTGTTCCTTGTAGTTCATGGTTCCATCGTTGCTTCCTTGTTCCTTGTAGTTCATGGTTCCATCGTTGCTTCCTTGTTCCTTGTAGTTCATGGTTCCATCGTTGCTTCCTTGTTCCTTGTAGTTCATGGTTCCATCGTTGCTTCCTTGTTCCTTGTAGTTCATGGTTCCATCGTTGCTTCCTTGTTCCTTGTAGTTCATGGTTCCATCGTTGCTTCCTTGTTCCTTGTAGTTCATGGTTCCATCGTTGCTTCCTTGTTCCTTGTAGTTCATGGTTCCATCGTTGCTTCCTTGTTCCTTGTAGTTCATGGTTCCATCGTTGCTTCCTTGTTCCTTGTAGTTCATGGTTCCATCGTTGCTTCCTTGTTCCTTGTAGTTCATGGTTCCATCGTTGCTTCCTTGTTCCTTGTAGTTCATGGTTCCATCGTTGCTTCCTTGTTCCTTGTAGTTCATGGTTCCATCGTTGCTTCCTTGTTCCTTGTAGTTCATGGTTCCATCGTTGCTTCCTTGTTCCTTGTAGTTCATGGTTCCATCGTTGCTTCCTTGTTCCTTGTAGTTCATGGTTCCATCGTTGCTTCCTTGTTCCTTGTAGTTCATGGTTCCATCGTTGCTTCCTTGTTCCTTGTAGTTCATGGTTCCATCGTTGCTTCCTTGTTCCTTGTAGTTCATGGTTCCATCGTTGCTTCCTTGTTCCTTGTAGTTCATGGTTCCATCGTTGCTTCCTTGTTCCTTGTAGTTCATGGTTCCATCGTTGCTTCCTTGTTCCTTGTAGTTCATGGTTCCATCGTTGCTTCCTTGTTCCTTGTAGTTCATGGTTCCATCGTTGCTTCCTTGTTCCTTGTAGTTCATGGTTCCATCGTTGCTTCCTTGTTCCTTGTAGTTCATGGTTCCATCGTTGCTTCCTTGTTCCTTGTAGTTCATGGTTCCATCGTTGCTTCCTTGTTCCTTGTAGTTCATGGTTCCATCGTTGCTTCCTTGTTCCTTGTAGTTCATGGTTCCATCGTTGCTTCCTTGTTCCTTGTAGTTCATGGTTCCATCGTTGCTTCCTTGTTCCTTGTAGTTCATGGTTCCATCGTTGCTTCCTTGTTCCTTGTAGTTCATGGTTCCATCGTTGCTTCCTTGTTCCTTGTAGTTCATGGTTCCATCGTTGCTTCCTTGTTCCTTGTAGTTCATGGTTCCATCGTTGCTTCCTTGTTCCTTGTAGTTCATGGTTCCATCGTTGCTTCCTTGTTCCTTGTAGTTCATGGTTCCATCGTTGCTTCCTTGTTCCTTGTAGTTCATGGTTCCATCGTTGCTTCCTTGTTCCTTGTAGTTCATGGTTCCATCGTTGCTTCCTTGTTCCTTGTAGTTCATGGTTCCATCGTTGCTTCCTTGCGAAAAATGACAATGAATTATTGTGTGAACGATGATGACGTCACCAGAGGTGCAAAACCTCATCGCTTTGTGGTTTTTTTTGGGCGGGAGAAAGAGTTAAATCCTTCGAGTCTCCATAGGGAACCACTGTCCTTTGCGTCTCCATAGGGAACCACTGTCCTTTGAGTCTCCATAGGGAACCACTGCTGGCCATTAAATTATTCGCTTTAGGAATGTGACAAAAACATATCCATGAATTAAAGTCTCCATGGGGTTTGTAATCCATAGGATTATTTTTCTTCTTTTAAACCTAAATAAATGAATTGAATTGTTCCTGAACATTCATAAATATGTGAATTATTTTTCCGTGATAAAGGTTGTGGATGACTGTAGGACTGACCGAGGGCGAACTGATAAAGGTTGTGGATGACTGTAGGACTGACCGAGGGCGAAGTGATAAAGTGTTGACTTTATCGTCTTATCTTGTTAATTAATTATAGCTACACATGGTGTCACATGTATTAGCCTGTAGAGAGAAAGAAGAGACGTAAAGCAGGTGCTAAAAAACCCAATGGAAGAGTAAAATCAATGTACCATTTCATCATATATTGCAACATTTTGGTGTAAAGCTTAGAGGCCTTTTCTAGGACCAGTTACAAATTGCACAGGTGCTCTTTTATGAAGGATTGTAAGGAGTCACACTTTTTGATGTTTGTTGGTGGGGCGTTCCGCATTTTGGTGGCATTGTCTTGGAGCCAAAAATGGCCCGTTTGAGGAGGAAGAATCAAACATTAAAATAGTATGGTAATAAAATGGTAAATAAATGGTTCATTTATATGGTAGCCTCAGCCTGACACTCAAGGTTAATTTTCCAGTCTCTCTCTCTCTCTCTCCTCTCTCTCCCACTAGGTGTGGCAGGTCGCCCTCAGCGCTCTGAACCCCTTCTCTCTCTCTCTCTCTCCTCTCTCTCTGTGTTCCAGGTGTGGCAGGCTGTCCTCAGCGGGCTGACCCCCAACCCCACGGACAGCTGTCCTCTGTACCTGACCCCCTCCTCTCTCTCTCTCCCAGGTGTGGCAGGCTGCCCTCAGCGGGCTGACCCCCAACCCCACGGACAGCTGTCCTCTGTACCTGACCCCCTCCTCTCTCTCTGTGTTCCAGGTGTGGCAGGCTGCCCTCAGCGGGCTGACCCCCAACCCCACGGACAGCTGTCCTCTGTACCTGAACCATGCCACGGTGGCAGCGCTGCCCGCCAGGGTCAGCAGACACAACAGCCCCTCCTGTGCCCACTTCGTGTACCGCCTGGTGAAGACCTGCCTGCCCGCGGGGAACACCCGCTGCATCCTGGTCAGTGTCTTCTTGGGGTTTTTAACCAATTTGTTTTGTCAGTGGTGCTCAATCTTTTTTGTGTCAAGGACCCACAGAATGATCTGTATTTGGTTTTCCATTTGTTTTTCCAGGGACCCCCCTTTGCGCCACATGTGGAAGGGACCTTCCACATGTGGAAGGGACCTTCCACATTTTTATACTAAAGTATAACATAATGCTTAAAACACCAAAAGGGGTTCCCGTCCTGAATGGGTTAATGGGTGCTAGCCCCTCCTATATACAGCTTTTGTCTCGACACGTCTCATATTTGTCATCGACAATGAAAGGAGAAATTAGGTCAAATGTCCGCCAAATATAATCTCCTCCCCTCTTTCCTCTCCAGATGGTGTGTGAGCGCGCCGACGTCTTTGCGTCTGCGTGCGCCATCGCCCGGGCCTTCCCCATCTTCTCTCGCCGCTCCTCGGCCTCGCGAGGCAGCCGCGTGGAGAAGAAGCTGGTGACCGTGGAGTTTATTCTAGTGGGCCAGGACACCGGGCCCCTGACCCCCAAAGAACTGGAGGTAAGACAGCGGGCCCCTGACCCCCAAAGAACTGGAGGTAAGACACCGGGCCCCTGACCCCCAAAGAACTGGAGGTAAGACACCGGGCCCCTGACCCCCAAAGAACTGGAGGTAAGACAGCGGGCCCCTGACCCCCAAAGAACTGGAGGTAAGACACCGGGCCCCTGACCCCCAAAGAACTGGAGGTAAGACACCGGGCCCCTGACCCCCAAAGAACTGGAGGTAAGACACCGGGCCCCTGACCCCCAAAGAACTGGAGGTAAGACACCGGGCCCCTGACCCCCAAAGAACTGGAGGTAAGACAGCGGGCCCCTGACCCCCAAAGAACTGGAGGTAAGACAGCGGGCCCCTGACCCCCAAAGAACTGGAGGTAAGACAGCGGGCCCCTGACCCCCAAAGAACTGGAGGTAAGACACCGGGCCCCTGACCCCCAAAGAACTGGAGGTAAGACACCGGGCCCCTGACCCCCAAAGAACTGGAGGTAAGACAGCGGGCCCCTGACCCCCAAAGAACTGGAGGTAAGACACCGGGCCCCTGACCCCCAAAGAACTGGAGGTAAGACAGCGGGCCCCTGACCCCCAAAGAACTGGAGGTAAGACACCGGGCCCCTGACCCCCAAAGAACTGGAGGTAAGACACCGGGCCCCTGACCCCCAAAGAACTGGAGGTAAGACACCAAGCCCCTGACCCCCAAAGAACTGGAGGTAAGACACCATAAAAAAAAAATTCAATCCACTCCGTCCATACTCCTCCATTGTAAATGCGCAACAGAACGTTGGCCGCGCCCCTAGTGGCCAGGGTTCTGTTGCGCATTTACAATGGAGAGAAAACCAAGATGTCCGCCAGATTCCGAGACAGAGTATGGACGGAGTGGATTAAAATATTTTTTTTATTGAAAACTACGGTCCCTACAGGTGTAATTGTTTTCCGAACACCCGCCGGACATGTGGGGCAAAACTATTTAGATTTTAGATTTTGCATTTGTACAAGGTAAGAGTGATTTTGAGGCACAAACGTAAACACGAGACATTTTTTAAGGGACTAGTCTTTTAGACTCTCGTAGAGAGATTCGTCAGAATCGGGGAAAAAAACCCTACGAGAGTCTAAATGTTTGGGCTAGTGCAAAGCAATGTTGTGAGCTTGTAGATCTTCTTTAGATTTTTTGATAAACACATATCTATTTTCTTTACCCACTGTGCCTGTGTTGTGTGTGTGTTGTGTGTGTGTTGTGTGTGTTCTGTGTCTGTGTGTTGTGTGTGTGTGTGTGTGTGTGTGTGTGTGTGTGTGTGTGTGTGTGTGTGTGTGTGTGTGTGTGTGTGTGTGTGTGTGTGTGTGTGTGTGTGTGTGTGTGTGTGTGTGTGTGTGTGTGTGTGTGTGTGTGTGTGTGTGTGTGTGTGGTGTGTGTGTTGTGTGTGTCAGTGTCTCTCCAACACAGCGGACGGTGTGAGACTGGCAGCACGGATCGTAGACACTCCCTGCAACGAGATGAACACTGACCACTTCTTAGCTGTGAGTCACAGTATGTGTGTGTGTGTGTGTGTGTGTGTGTGTGTATAGCCTACGTGAGGCCCAAATGTGCACAATTTTAGTCGATTATCAGAAACGGACGTCCTTTACTGGTTTTTGCACATTTTCTCTTAGGTCAAATAGATTGTTAGAGATAAGTTTACAATTAGGTTTAGATTGGGGTTAGGGTTAGATTGGGGTTAGGTTTAGATTGGGGTTAGGTTTAGATTGGGGTTAGGTTTAGATTGGGGTTAGGTTTAGATTGGGGTTTAGGTTTAGATTGGGGTTAGGTTTAGATTGGGGTTAGGTTTAGATTGGGGTTAGGTTTAGATTGGGGTTAGGTTTAGATTGGGGTTCAGGTTTAGATTGGGGTTCAGGTTTAGATTGGGGTTCAGGTTTAGATTGGGGTTAGGTTTAGATTGGGGTTTAGGTTTAGATTGGGGTTAGGTTTAGATTGGGGTTAGGTTTAGATTGGGGTTAGGTTTAGATTGGGGTTAGGTTTAGATTGGGGGTTAGGTTTAGATTGGGGTGAGGTTTAGATTGGGGTTAGGTTTAGATTGGGGTTAGGTTTAGATTGGGGTTAGGTTTAGATTGGGGTTAGGTTTAGATTGGGGGTTAGGTTTAGATTGGGGTGAGGTTTAGATTGGGGTTAGGTTTAGATTGGGGTTAGGTTTAGATTGGGGTTTAGGTTTAGATTGGGGTGAGGTTTAGATTGGGGTTAGGTTTAGATTGGGGGTTAGGTTTAGATTGGGGGTTAGGTTTAGATTGGGGTTAGGTTTAGATTGGGGGTTAGGTTTAGATTGGGGTTAGGTTTAGATTGGGGGTTAGGTTTAGATTGGGGTGAGGTTTAGATTGGGGTTAGGTTTAGATTGGGGTTAGGTTTAGATTGGGGTGAGGTTTAGATTGGGGTTAGGTTTAGATTGGGGTTAGGTTTAGATTGGGGTTAGGTTTAGATTGGGGTGAGGTTTAGATTGGGGTGAGGTTTAGATTGGGGTTAGGTTTAGATTGGGGTTTAGGTTTAGATTGGGGTTAGGTTTAGATTGGGGTTAGGTTTAGATTGGGGTTAGGTTTAGATTGGGGTTAGGTTTAGATTGGGGTTAGGTTTAGATTGGGGTTAGGTTTAGATTGGGGTTAGGTTTAGATTGGGGTTAGGTTTAGATTGGGGGTTAGGTTTAGATTGGGGTTAGGTTTAGATTGGGGTTAGGTTTAGATTGGGGTTAGGTTTAGATTGGGGTTAGGTTTAGATTGGGGTTAGGTTTAGATTGGGGTTAGGTTTAGATTGGGGTTAGGTTTAGATTGGGGTTAGGTTTAGATTGGGGTTAGGTTTAGATTGGGGTTAGGTTTAGATTATGGTTTAGGTTTAGATTGGGTTCAGGTTTAGATTGGGGTTTAGGTTTAGATTGGGGTTAGGTTTAGATTGGGGTTAGGTTTAGATTGGGGTTAGGTTTAGATTGGGGTTTAGGTTTAGATTGGGGTTAGGTTTTGATTGGGGTTAGGTTTAGATTGGGGTTAGGTTTAGATTGGGGTTAGGTTTAGATTGGGGTTCAGGTTTAGATTGGGGTTCAGGTTTAGATTGGGGTTCAGGTTTAGATTGGGGTTCAGGTTTAGATTGGGGTTAGGTTTAGATTGGGGTTCAGGTTTAGATTGGGGTTAGGTTTAGATTGGGGTTAGGTTTAGATTGGGGTTTAGGTTTTGATTGGGGTTAGGTTTAGATTGGGGTTAGGTTTAGATTGGGGTTCAGGTTTAGATTGGGGTTCAGGTTTAGATTGGGGTTAGGTTTAGATTGGGGTTAGGTTTAGATTGGGGTTAGGTTTAGATTGGGGTTCAGGTTTAGATTGGGGTTCAGGTTTAGATTGGGGTTAGGTTTAGATTGGGGTTAGGTTTAGATTGGGGTTAGGTTTAGATTGGGGTTAGGTTTAGATTGGGGTTAGGTTTAGATTGGGGTTAGGTTTAGATTGGGGTTAGGTTTAGATTGGGGTTAGGTTTAGATTGGGGTTAGGTTTAGATTGGGGTTTAGGTTTTGATTGGGGTTAGGTTTAGATTGGGGTTAGGTTTAGATTGGGGTTTAGGTTTAGATTGGGGTTAGGTTTAGATTGGGGTTAGGTTTAGATTGGGGTTTAGGTTTAGATTGGGGTTAGGTTTAGATTGGGGTTCAGGTTTAGATTGGGGTTTAGGTTTAGATTGGGGTTAGGTTTAGATTGGGGTTAGGTTTAGATTGGGGTTAGGTTTAGATTGGGGTTAGGTTTAGATTGGGGTTAGGTTTAGATTGGGGTTAGGTTTAGATTGGGGTTAGGTTTAGATTGGGGTTCAGGTTTAGATTGGGGTTAGGTTTAGATTGGGGTTTAGGTTTAGATTGGGGTTAGGTTTAGATTGGGGTTAGGTTTAGATTGGGGTTTAGGTTTAGATTGGGGTTAGGTTTAGATTGGGGTTAGGTTTAGATTGGGGTGAGGTTTAGATTGGGGTGAGGTTTAGATTGGGGTGAGGTTTAGATTGGGGTTAGGTTTAGATTGGGGTTAGGTTTAGATTGGGGTTAGGGTTAGATTGGGGTTAGGTTTAGATTGGGGTTAGGTTTAGATTGGGGTTAGGTTTAGATTGGGGTTAGGGTTAGATTGGGGTTAGGTTTAGATTGGGGTTAGGTTTAGATTGGGGTTAGGTTTAGATTGGGGTGAGGTTTAGATTGGGGTTAGGTTTAGATTGGGGTTAGGTTTAGATTGGGGTTAGGTTTAGATTGGGGTTTAGGTTTAGATTGGGGTTAGGTTTAGATTGGGGTTCAGGTTTAGATTGGGGTTAGGTTTAGATTGGGGTTAGGTTTAGATTGGGGTTAGGTTTAGATTGGGGTTCAGGTTTAGATTGGGGTTCAGGTTTAGATTGGGGTTTAGGTTTAGATTGGGGTTAGGTTTAGATTGGGGTTAGGTTTAGATTGGGGTTCAGGTTTAGATTGGGGTTTAGGTTTAGATTGGGGTGAGGTTTAGATTGGGGTTAGGTTTAGATTGGGGTTAGGTTTAGATTGGGGTTTAGGTTTAGATTGGGGTGAGGTTTAGATTGGGGTTAGGTTTAGATTGGGGTTAGGTTTAGATTGGGGTTCAGGTTTAGATTGGGGTTAGGTTTAGATTGGGGTTAGGTTTAGATTGGGGTTAGGTTTAGATTGGGGTTAGGTTTAGATTGGGGTTCAGGTTTAGATTGGGGTTAGGTTTAGATTGGGGTTAGGTTTAGATTGGGGTTAGGTTTAGATTGGGGTTCAGGTTTAGATTGGGGTTTAGGTTTAGATTGGGGTTAGGTTTAGATTGGGGTTAGGTTTAGATTGGGGGTTAGGTTTAGATTGGGGTTAGGTTTAGATTGGGGTTAGGTTTAGATTGGGGTTTAGGTTTAGATTGGGGTTCAGGTTTAGATTCGGGTTATGTTTAGATTGGGGTTAGGTTTAGATTGGGGTTCAGGTTTAGATTGGGGTTTAGGTTTAGATTGGGGTTAGGTTTAGATTGGGGTTAGGTTTAGATTGGGGGTTAGGTTTAGATTGGGGTTAGGTTTAGATTGGGGTTTAGGTTTAGATTGGGGTTTAGGTTTAGATTGGGGTTTAGGTTTAGATTGGGGTTTAGATTGGGGTTTAGGTTTAGATTGGGGTTTAGGTTTAGATTGGGGTTTAGATTTAGATTGGGGTTTAGATTGGGGTTAGGTTTAGATTGGGGTTTAGATTGGGGTTAGGTTTAGATTGGGGTTAGGTTTAGATTGGGGTTAGGTTTAGATTGGGGTTAGGTTTAGATTGGGGTTAGGTTTAGATTGGGGTTTAGATTGGGGTTAGGTTTAGATTGGGGTTAGGTTTAGATTGGGGTTAGGTTTAGATTGGGGTTTAGGTTTAGATTGGGGTTCAGGTTTAGATTGGGGTTAGGTTTAGATTGGGGGTTAGGTTTAGATTGGGGTTTAGGTTTAGATTGGGGTTTAGGTTTAGATTGGGGTTAGGTTTAGATTGGGGTTAGGTTTAGATTGGGGTTAGGTTTAGATTGGGGTTTAGGTTTAGATTGGGGTTAGGTTTAGATTGGGGTTAGGTTTAGATTGGGGTTAGGTTTAGATTGGGGGTTAGGTTTAGATTGGGGTTCAGGTTTAGATTGGGGTTAGGTTTAGATTGGGGTTAGGTTTAGATTGGGGGTTAGGTTTAGATTGGGGTTCAGGTTTAGATTGGGGTTCAGGTTTAGATTGGGGTTAGGTTTAGATTGGGGTTAGGTTTAGATTGGGGTTTAGGTTTAGATTGGGGTTAGGTTTAGATTGGGGTTAGGTTTAGATTGGGGTTTAGGTTTAGATTGGGGTTTAGGTTTAGATTGGGGTTAGGTTTAGATTGGGGTTAGGTTTAGATTGGGGTTAGGTTTAGATTGGGGTTCAGGTTTAGATTGGGGTTAGGTTTAGATTGGGGTTAGGTTTAGATTGGGGGTTAGGTTTAGATTGGGGTTAGGTTTAGATTGGGGTTAGGTTTAGATTGGGGTTTAGGTTTAGATTGGGGTTTAGGTTTAGATTGGGGTTTAGGTTTAGATTGGGGTTAGGTTTAGATTGGGGTTCAGGTTTAGATTGGGGTTAGGTTTAGATTGGGGTTTAGGTTTAGATTGGGGTTAGGTTTAGATTGGGGTTAGGTTTAGATTGGGGTTCAGGTTTAGATTGGGGTTCAGGTTTAGATTGGGGTTCAGGTTTAGATTGGGGTTAGGTTTAGATTGGGGTTAGGTTTAGATTGGGGTTAGGTTTAGATTGGGGTTCAGGTTTAGATTGGGGTTCAGGTTTAGATTGGGGTTAGGTTTAGATTGGGGTTAGGTTTAGATTGGGGTTCAGGTTTAGATTGGGGTTCAGGTTTAGATTGGGGTTAGGTTTAGATTGGGGTTTAGGTTTAGATTGGGGTTCAGGTTTAGATTGGGGTTAGGTTTAGATTGGGGTTAGGTTTAGATTGGGGTTTCGGGGTTAGAATTGGAGTAAAGTACATAATTTAAACGTAGTTGCGCGTCAGTGTCATGCATAGAAAAATGGCTGATCTTTAAGCTGCGGCATTTTGTGAGCTTGTAGATCTGTTATTTTTCGGCTTCAGGCTTAACGATTAAAATGGCTAAATGGCATTCATACGATCGTTGTGCTAAACTATTGAAGTTAACTCTATATGTTTACATTAACCACCAGGGATATGTATTCGAGACCCTCCTGTTTTCACTGTACACTTATAATAGCCTCAATGTAACGTTAGGTTTGAAGTGAAACATGGATATTATTACTACTACTCCAGACAGAAGGTTTATTCATGGAGCCTCCAGCTGTAGATTTAAAAGCTGTGGGACTGAACTGTAGATTTAGACCAGAGGACAGATTATACAAATGTCTTCTAAATCCTGACAGTTTTCTGAAAAACCCTATGTTTCTATGTCAGTGGTTCTCAAATTATTTCATGTCAAGGACCCCCAGAATTATATGTAATTGGCCGCCGACCCCCATCTGAAAACATGTAATTCCAGTGACCTCCCAGAAGCAAAGATTTGAGTTAAAAACGTTAAACGTTATAAAGAATATATATTCAATGATTTGCGCTACATTTTCATGATTTTTCAAAAATAGCAGACCCACAAGCTCGTAGCGCGGCACTCGGTGCCGCGCTACGAGCTTGTAGATCTGCTATGTTTCAATAGCTAAAGTATAACATAATGCTTAAAACACCGAGAGGGGTTCCCGTCCTGAATGATATAAATGTGTTTCCAGGAGATCAAGGCTGTGGGGGCTGAACTTGGCATCACTCCAGTGATCATCCGCGGAGAGGAACTGAAACAACAAGGTTTTGGAGGTAATGTTTATTTTGCACTAGTTGTACTAGTTTATTGGATGGAGGTTGTTTGGGTGTTGCTTATCGTTGCTGTCGGTAACAAAGCTGTTGTCTCCTTATTTTAACTTGAAATTAATGCCCTACTTGACGGTACCGCGTCACACCGTCACACGTCACGGTACCGCGTCACACCAAACCATCCAAAGACGGTACCGCGTCACCAAACCATCCAAAGACGGTACCGCGTCACACCAAACCATCCAAAGACGGTACCGCGTCACACCACCGCGTCACACCACCGTGTCACACCACCGCGTCACACCACCGTGTCACACCAAACCATCCAAAGACGGTACCGCGTCACACCACCGCGTCACACCACCGCGTCACACCAAACCATCCAAAGACGGTACCGCGTCACACCACCGCGTCACACCACCGCGTCACACCAAACCATCCAAAGACGGTACCGCGTCACACCACCGCGTCACACCAAACCATCCAAAGACGGTACCGCGTCACACCAAACCATCCAAAGACGGTACCGCATCACACCACCGCGTCACACCAAACCATCCAAAGACGGTACCGCGTCACACCACCGCGTCACACCAAACCATCCAAAGACGGTACCGCGTCACACCACCGCGTCACCAAACCATCCAAAGCAGACGTGAAAGCGTTTTGAGCTCGTTTAGATCGGCTGCTTTTGCTACTTTAGAATTTGAATGGTGAAAAAGTAACGGTTCTGAACATACGAGGTTGACCGAGACGTAACGGTTCTGAACATACGAGGTTGACCGAGACGTAACGGTTCTGAACATACGAGGTTGACCGAGACGTAACGGTTCTGAACATACGAGGTTGACCGAGACGTAACGGTTCTGAACATACGAGGTTGACCGAGACGTAACGGTTCTGAACATACGAGGTTGACCGAGACGTAACGGTTCTGAACATACGAGGTTGACCGAGACGTAACGGTTCTGAACATACGAGGTTGACCGAGACGTAACGGTTCTGAACATACGAGGTTGACCGAGACGTAACGGTTCTGAACATACGCGGTTGACCGAGACGTAACGGTTCTGAACATACGAGGTTGACCGAGACGTAACGGTTCTGAACATACGAGGTTGACCGAGACGTAACGGTTCTGAACATACGAGGTTGACCGAGACGTAACGGTTCTGAACATACGAGGTTGACCGAGACGTAACGGTTCTGAACATACGAGGTTGACCGAGACGTAACGGTTCTGAACATACGAGGTTGACCGAGACGTAACCGTTCTGAACATACGAGGTTGACCGAGACGTAACGGTTCTGAACATACGAGGTTGACCGAGACGTAACGGTTCTGAACATACGAGGTTGACCGAGACGTAACGGTTCTGAACATACGAGGTTGACCGAGACGTAACGGTTCTGAACATACGAGGTTGACCGAGACGTAACGGTTCTGAACATACGAGGTTGACCGAGACGTAACGGTTCTGAACATACGAGGTTGACCGAGACGTAACGGTTCTGAACATACGAGGTTGACCGAGACGTAACGGTTCTGAACATACGCGGTTGACCGAGACGTAACGGTTCTGAACATACGAGGTTGACCGAGACGTAACGGTTCTGAACATACGAGGTTGACCGAGACGTAACGGTTCTGAACATAAGAGGTTGACCGAGACGTAACGGTTCTGAACATACGAGGTTGACCGAGACGTAACGGTTCTGAACATACGAGGTTGACCGAGACGTAACGGTTCTGAACATACGAGGTTGACCGAGACGTAACGGTTCTGAACATACGAGGTTGACCGAGACGTAACGGTTCTGAACACACGAGGTTGACCGAGACGTAACGGTTCTGAACACACGAGGTTGACCGAGACGTAACGGTTCTGAACACACGAGGTTGACCGAGACGTAACGGTTCTGAACACACGAGGTTGACCGAGACGTAACGGTTCTGAACATACGAGGTTGACCGAGACGACGACGACATGTTTTATGCATTTAGACACTGGATTCTACAAAATGTCTTCTGAATCATAACAGTTTGTTTCTATGTCAGTGGTTCTATGTCAGTGGTTCTATGTCAGTGGTTCTATGTCAGTGGTTCTATGTCAGTGGTTCTCACAGGGTTAAACCCTATGTTTCTATGTCAGTGGTTCTATGTCAGTGGTTCTATGTCAGTGGTTCTATGTCAGTGGTTCTCACAGGGTTAAACCCTATGTTTCTATGTCAGTGGTTCTATGTCAGTGGTTCTATGTCAGTGGTTCTATGTCAGTGGTTCTATGTCAGTGGTTCTATGGCAGTGGTTCTATGTCAGTGGTTCTATGTCAGTGGTTCTATGGCAGTGGTTCTCACAGGGTTAAACCCTATGTTTCTATGTCAGTGGTTCTCAAACTATTTCATGTCAAGGACCCCCAGAATGATAGTAGTACAGTGGGAAGAGGGGGGTCATGCACCCCCCGGAAATATACTTCTAATCAGTGTTTTCTTATTGGAAAAAATGTGCTGAAAATGACGAGCTATGATAAAAAGTTGTCAAAAGGTCCCACCTACCTCAAAACCCCCTTTTTGGTATATGGCTCTGGCGAAATTGTGTAAAGGCAAAATATTAATTCACTAAAATTACATAAATAGACATGGAAGTCTGACATTTGTCATGGAGTATCCTGACACATAGGGGTAAGTAGAAGAATAGGATTTGGGGGGTTGCTACCATTATAGTTTTAAATATGACCTACATTATCCCCAGAAAAACAAAAACAGATGCTGTCCGCTTGACTAATAACAACAAAGATGGTTATTTTCCAACACATTATGGTGAAAATCACTGCCTCACTTGTATATAGAAAACTTCCCATATCCCTAAGCTTCAATTTGAGCCCAAGATAACCTTTCTATCTTGAAAATTACTCTTTCTGCAGCCAAAACTCTGAACTATACCTCAAATCGGTGAATTGTATATTCAGTCAGTCAGCTATACATTTGGAATAAATTAATGAATGACTGAGTTTGAACTGACTCCACATTATGGAATATTTCTTATTTGAATAAGCTATGTTAAAAAGTTGGAAAAGTGTCCAATCTACAATTTCTATGCAAATGAGTGCTTCCATTATCAAAATAATCGATTTTCACTATATCTCAGCCAATACTGCACTTAAATGAACAAATACGGTGTCTAGACCTATGTTTTGAGGGTCGAGGATCTCAGTGAAACTATTCTTAAAGTGACTACATGTGCCCATGGCATGCTGGTGTGCAAATCAGTGCCGATGAAATCAATTCCTCTATCTCGTCGGCTTCTTGTGCATGCTTTCCAGTGTCAAGGAGATCAAGCAGTGAGGTTGGTATAGGACTGCACCACAGGACACACTGGATTCAAAAACTATTTGGTTTTCAACAATCCCTGCCCTTCATCATATGGTTTTGTTTTTTCCACCATAGCTTCATCAGCTCGCTTGTATAAGGCAACGGTGGCTCTCTTCAGAGCAGAGTAGCATGTAGGAAGGCGAGTCAGGTCAACTTTAGATTTAGAAATGAGTTTGTCATCTGCCCCACCACTCTTTCACTGAAGACAATTTAAATAGCATATATTCATGAGCCTAGCCAAGCCATATGACCCATAGGGCAGGAGCCTAACAAGTACACTCCCTGGCATATAGTAAACATCGATTGTTTTGATAATGGTGACACTCATTTGCATAAACATGGTAGATTGGACACTTTGCCAACTTTTTAACATAGCTTATTCAAGTAAGAAATATTCCATAATGTGGAGTCAGTTCAAACTCAGTTATTCATTCATTCCAAATGTATAGCTGATACTGACTGAATATACAATTTTCACCGATTTGAGGTATACCGGTAGTTCAGAGTTTTGGCTACAGAAAGAGTAATTTTCAAGATAGAAAGGTTATCTTGGGCTCAAATTGAAGCTTAGGGATATGGGAAGTTTTCTATATACAAGTGAGGCAGTGATTATCACCATAATGTGTTGGAAAATAACCATCTTTGTTGTTGTTAGTCTTTTTCTGGGGATAATGTAGGTCATATTTAAAACTATAATGGTAGCAACCCCCCAAATCCTATTCTGCTACTTACCCCTATGTGTCAGGATACTCTATGACAAATGTCAGACTTCCATGTCTATTTATGTAATTTTAGTGAATTAATATTTGCCTTTACACAATTTCGCCAGAGCCATATACCAAAAAGGGGGTTTTGAGGTAGGTGGGACCTTTTGACAACTTTTTATCATAGCTCATCATTTTCAGCACATTTTTTCCAATAAGAAAACACTGATTAGAAGTATATTTCCGGGGGGTGCATGAGCCCCCTCTTCCCACTAGACTATATGTATTTGGCCGCCGATCTGAAAACATGTTGTTCCAGGGACCCCCCCCCCCCCCCCCCACCACCACATTGTCAAGATTTTTCAAAAATCAGCAGATCTACTAGTTCGTAGCGCTATGAGCTTGTAGATCTGCTATTTTTCAATAGCTAAAGTATAACAATGCTTTAAAACACCAAAAGGGGTTCCCGCCCAGAATGGGTTTAACACCACCTATTCCTCTGCCCCCCCCCCCCCCCCCCCGGTCAGGTATCTATGGCGTGGGCAAAGCGGCGGTCCATCCCCCCGCCCTCGCCGTCCTCAGTCACAAACCAGAGGGCGCCACCCAGACCATCGCCTGGGTGGGCAAGGGCATCGTCTACGACACCGGAGGGCTCAGCATCAAGGGAAAGGTAGGAAGGAGGGAGGAAAGGAAAGAACATCCAGAGCCTTAGATATAGACAGAGTTACGCAAACTGTGTTCACTTCATGGGGCTTCAGTCCAATGGAGGCTCTCCTACATAGACTTCTATTGGCTTCAGTCCAACGGAGGCTCTCCTACATAGACTTCTATTGGCTTCAGTCCAATGGAGGCTCTCCTACATAGACTTCTATTGGCTTCAGTCCAATGGAGGCTCTCCTACATAGACTTCTATTGGCTTCAGTCCAATGGAGGCTCTCCTACATAGACTTCTATTGGCTTCAGTCCAATGGAGGCTCTCCTACATAGACTTCTATTGGCTTCAGTCCAATGGAGGCTCTCCTACATAGACTCCTATTGGCTTCAGTCCAACGGAGGCTCTCCTACATAGACTTCTATTGGCTTCAGTCCAATGGAGGCTCTCCTACATAGACTTCTATTGGCTTCAGTCCAATGGAGGCTCTCCTACATAGACTTCTATTGGCTTCAGTCCAATGGAGGCTCTCCTACATAGACTTCTATTGGCTTCAGTCCAATGGAGGCTCTCCTACATAGACTTATATTGGCTTCAGTCCAATGGAGGCTCTCCTACATAGACTTATATTGGCTTCAGTCCAATGGAGGCTCTCCTACATAGACTTCTATTGGCTTCAGTCCAATGGAGGCTCTCCTACATAGACTTCTATTGGCTTCAGTCCAATGGAGGCTCTCCTACATAGACTTCTATTGGCTTCAGTCCAATGGAGGCTCTCCTACATAGACTTCTATTGGCTTCAGTCCAATGGAGGCTCTCCTACATAGACTTCTATTGGCTTCAGTCCAATGGAGGCTCTCCTACATAGACTTCTATTGGCTTCAGTCCAATGGAGGCTCTCCTACATAGACTTCTATTGGCTTCAGTCCAATGGAGGCTCTCCTACATAGACTTCTATTGGCTTCAGTCCAATGGAGGCTCTCCTACATAGACTTCTATTGGCTTCAGTCCAATGGAGGCTCTCCTACATAGACTTCTATTGGCTTCAGTCCAATAGAGGCTCTCCTACATTGACTTCTATTGGCTTCAGTCCAATGGAGGCTCTCCTACATAGACTTCTATTGGCTTCAGTCCAATGGAGGCTCTCCTACATAGACTTCTATTGGCTTCAGTCCAATGGAGGCTCTCCTACATAGACTTCTATTGGCTTCAGTCCAATGGAGGCTCTCCTACATAGACTTCTATTGGCTTCAGTCCAATGGAGGCTCTCCTACATAGACTTCTATTGGCTTCAGTCCAATGGAGGCTCTCCTACATAGACTTCTATTGGCTTCAGTCCAATGGAGGCTCTCCTACATAGTCTTCTATTGGCTTCAGTCCAATGGAGGCTCTCCTACATAGACTTCTATTGAGAATGGGGACAACCAACTGGGACAAGTCCTGGACCGGAAGTAGGCAGAAATGCACTGGACACAGGCGGCAACAGCCCAGCTTTAATGATCTTAAATCGCTCTATTTTAAATTGTTTTGTAGTAATAGTACAACATAAACATTACAGAGACTTTAGTTGTTACTGTACAATACTTTAAAACAGTTGTCATGTTGCACACATGCTTAAAATAGCTCTTATTTGCGCCGCCTTCGTTGAAAACAATGTATTTCCAACTCCAGCTTGTCCCTCTCCATCCAGGCTGCATGAACAGCGCTCGAGCGCTCGGTTTCTGCCCCCTCAATGTCACAACTCTTCTATTAGATGGCTCTGGGTTTCTGCCCCCTCAATGTCCTAACTCTTCTATTAGATGGCTCTGGGTTTCTGCCCCCTCAATGTCCTAACTCTTCTATTAGATGGCTCTGGGTTTCTGCCCCCTCGATGACGCAACTCTTCTATTAGATGGCTCTGGGTTTCTGCCCCTCAATGTCCTAACTATTCTATTAGATGGCTCTGGGTTTCTGTCCCCTCAATGTCCTAACTCTTCTATTAGATGGCTCTGGGTTTCTGCCCCCTCGATGACGCAACTCTTCTATTAGATGGCTCTGGGTTTCTGCCCCTCAATGTCCTAACTCTTCTATTAGATGGCTCTGGGTTTCTGCCCCCTCAATGTCCTAACTCTTCTATTAGATGGCTCTGGTCACATCATGTTAGAATAAGTGTTGGTTGTGTTTCTCCAGACCTCGATGCCGGGGATGAAGAGAGACTGTGGCGGAGCGGCGGCCATTTTGGGAGCTTTCAAAGCCACCATAAAGCAGGTGTGACTAAACTTTAACCCTTTCCTCTTGCTTATTTCCTCAAAATATGGTTACGGTTTACTTTGACCCATTCAGGACGGGAACTCCTTTTGGTGTTTTAAGCATTATGTTATACTTTAGCTGTTGAAAAATAGCAGATCTACAAGCTATGAGCTTGTACGTCTATTATTTTTGAAAAATCGTGAAAATGTGGCACAAATCTTTGAATATATATTCTTTCAGGCCGAACATTTTTAACCCATTTTGGGCGGGAACCCCTTTTGGTGTTAGCATTATGTTATGCTTTAGCTATTGAAAAATAGCAGATCTACAAGCTCATAGCGCGGCACCGAGTGGCGCGCTTCGAGCTTGTAGGTCTGCTATTTTTGAAAAATCGAAGAACTGTCAGGATGTAGAAGACATTTTTAGAATCTGATCTCAGGTCAAAATGGGGTCCAAACACTTCATTGTGTGACATGGGGTGGGGCTTTAGGACTGATTTAGAACGGGGGTCTTAGCTAGGGGTGGGTCCCGAACCTCGGGACCAAGCATGTACCGAACCCAACGTGCTTGGGTACCGGGTACCCAATACCAATGGGTACCCGGTACCCAATGGGTACCCATTACATTAATTCAATTTCGGTTCTCTCTATCGGTTCCCACAGACACTGTCACACGCTATTTATTTATTTTCTTCCCTTTCAATAGACGCGCAGGGAAAAGCCTACACTGCGTTGCATCAGCGACGTGTTGTGGGCTTGTGGCTTGCAGAGGCGGAGCTATCTCTCTGCATGGAGTTAGACAGTTAGTTGTCGAGGAGTCTAGAGACAGAGAGACGCTGTGCCTGGCACTGAAGCATTGAAGCAACATAATTATTAATTAAAGTTTCTAAACGTAATTTTCAAGTGAAGTTTATGGGAGGAAACGTGCGTGCGTGCGTGCGTGTGTGTGTTGGGTCCAGAGGCCCAGTCAATTTAGAGCTTGCCAGTCTAACTTTGAAGAGAGGTGGTGAAAAAACAACAAATGATAGCCTAATTTGGGCAGCCCATGTGCATGCACATTTCTGTTAGTAGCACCACAGCATGCAGGCCTTTTGTTTTCAATGACCCCCCATTAGCACGTCTTTGTTTTCAATGACCCCCCATTAGCACGTCGGCAAACCCCTTCTCACCTATCAGCCGGAGATGCCTACAACACTATTGCCCAGAATAGATATATTATATTTAAACTAATCACTATATTATCCACAAATGGCTCAATAAAGGAGAAGATGTTATACTATTCATTATACATTGACATTGAGCCGAAATAGGGAACCGTTAAGAACCGGAATCGATGAGCAGAACCGGAACCGGAATCGGACTCGCAAACATCCCAACGATACCCATCCCTAGTCTTAACCCATTTAGACCTGATACCAGATTCTACAAATCCTGATGTTTCTATATCAGTGGAACTATTTCATGTCAAGGACCCCCAGAATGTAATTGGTCGCCGACCCCCATCTGAAAATATGTAGTTCCAGGGACCCCCACCAGAAGCAAAGATTCGCTGTGAAAGAATATATATTCAAAAATTTGTGCCACATTTTCACGATTTTTCAAAAATAGCAGAACTACAAGCTTGTAGCGCGGCACCCGGTGCCGCACTATGAGCTTGTAGATCTGCTATTTTTCAATAGATAAGGCATAACATAATGCTTAAAACACCAAAAGGGGTTCACGCCCTGAACGGGTCTTAGTCCCAACGTTTTTTAAATTCTTGGCGTTTTGTCTCTCAGGGATTCAAGGACAACCTCCACGCCGTGTTCTGTCTGGCGGAGAACGCTGTCGGCCCGACGGCCACGAGACCCGACGACATCCACACCCTGTACTCTGGGAAGTAAGTACACTAAGTACACACTAATACACCCATACCCTGTACTCTGGGAAGTAAGTACACACTAATACATCCATACCCTGTACTCTGGGAAGTAAGTACACACTAATACATCCACACCCTGTACTCTGGGAAGTAAGTACACTAAGTACACACTAATACACCCATACCCTGTACTCTGGGAAGTAAGTACACACTAATACACCCATACCCTGTACTCTGGGAAGTAAGTACACACTAATACAGCCATACCCTGTACTCTGGGAAGTAAGTACACACTAATACAGCCATACCCTGTATATATTTTGAGTATATTTCTACAGTGATGTGTCTAGTATTTACAGTATATTTCTACAGTGATGTGTCTAGTATTTACAGTATATTTTAGTATGTATTTACAGTATATTTCTTCTCTCTAGGACTGTAGAGATCAACAATACGGATGCAGAGGGCAGGCTGGTGTTGTCAGACGGAGTGGTGTACGCCAACAAGGACCTGAGTGCTGACATCATCCTGGACATGGCAACCCTCACCGGGGCACAGGTGGGTACATTGTGCTGATATCATCCTGGACATGGCAACCCTCACCGGGGCACAGGTGGGTACATTGTGCTGACATCATCCTGGACATGGCAACCCTCACCGGGGCACAGGTGGGTACATTGTGCTGATATCATCCTGGACATGGCAACCCTCACCGGGGCACAGGTGGGTACATTGTGCTGATATCATCCTGGACATGGCAACCCTCACCGGGGCACAGGTGGGTACATTGTGCTGACATCATCCTGGACATGGCAACCCTCACCGGGGCACAGGTGGGTACATTGTGCTGATATCATCCTGGACATGGCAACCCTCACCGGGGCACAGGTGGGTCCATTATTAACTCACTGAACCTCGTTATAAAATGCTGACATGGCACCGTGCACGTGGACGGTTTGGTTGAATTCAGCGGTGTGTTATGTAAGGGATAATATCTGGCCAGGTGGTCGTTGTAGGGAGATAATTCACCGACAGGGAGTTTAACCACCGAGGTGAAGCCGAGGTGGTTAACACTAGGATGTCTGAAAAAAATTAACTACTACTATGACGGCTAACGGTCAGGATGACCGTGTTTTTCGTGCTATTTGATTGGCCATTCTCTCCCCCACTGTCTAATGATCTTCACACCTCTCTCTGCACCCGTTGACGGCTTGCCATTGTTTTCTAAATGTTACATTCCAACTAATTCAAGGCAGCAGTTTCAACTCGACAGGACAACTCAAGTTATTTTTTATTTTTTATTTCAGTTTACCAAACTATAATTATAGTGACGGTGTGAGCGCTATATTGAATACCCTTGCGCAGCAAACACTGTCCGACTTTGTATTGAGCCAATAAAATAGGCTACCACACGTTATTGCCAGAGCCAGGCACATTGCTCAGACGAAATACGACATTAGTTATATATTGTCATTTTTATATAGAGGGGGAAACATCGATGTAATTAATATATATTTGATTGATTGTGCCAAAAAAAGGAAAGAGCTGTGCGTGCGTGCGTGCAAATCAGAAAGGTTTACAGACAAAGGAGTTGGGAGTTTGGGAGCGGCTTTAGTTATAATAATAATTTCTTCTTCGTTTTGAATATAACCACATTATAACCATATAATGTGGTTATGGAGCTGTGCGTGCGTGCGTGCGTGCGTGCGTACAAATCAAAAGTTTACAGACAAAGGAGTTGGGAGTTTGGGAGCGGCTAGCCTTCTATATAATGCTGCGCACATATTAGCCTATATATATTTTAAAAATACCCAGCATCATTTTTGGGAAGGCTAAGCCTGGCCTAGCCTTACATACCCGCCGCCTATGATCGATGTCATTTATATATATTTGATTTATTGTGCCAGCAGAGAGGTCCGTAGCAGCAGCACGGTTTATATATACACCATAGGATAGATCAAGTCATGTGACGCATCACCGCCACAAATAGTGCTACAGCGTTATCTAAAATGCACTTCCACATACCTCACCGTCAGTTACTTGGATATTTTCTCCCTCTCCACGAGAGAGGGAGAGAGAGAGAGGGAGAGAGAAAAAAAGAGAGCCGTGATGCGTGGAAATCAGTTCCACTGGTCGCGTGCAGAAAAGTTTACAGACAAAGAAGGACGGACAGAACTGTTCTTCTGACTGACAAAACATTTAGAAGTTCTGGACGTCTATCGGGTTGGGCTGATTTCAAACATTGTCATTTTTATTTGGCATCGCGCTGATTCGCGCATCGGCAAGCATTCTCGCTCCAAGGAAAGGAAATGTCGGTCGGGTCAAACAGACCATGCTATAAACTTTATTATTCCAGGATAATTGATTCATTTTTATCATCGCCACCTTACATAATTATGCTATAAAGATGGCGTGTATAGTCAACATGTATTTATATCTATTGAGCTATGCGCTTGGTGGAAACAATACCACACACCATATTTATTTTTCCGTTTCGAGAAATAAAGTCGGACATCGTTATTTCTGCAAACCGCATCTAACAAATATAACATCTAAAACAACATTTAGTTTATGTACATTCGTAATGTAAGTTTGCCTATACATGTGGAAGTAGTTGGAATGCAAATTACACATTAGCTTGAACAATGCCTCCAATGTCTCCAGCCGGGAGGGAGGTGTGAACAGCACTGCTTGTGGGGGAGAAAGGGTGAGAGTCTAAGAGCGGTCCCACGGACCGAAAAAGAGCAGACATTTTAGTAGAATTAGATCGCTCCGACGTGCTAGTGTTAAACTCCCTGAACATAAATTAATACATTGACCCAAAACACAACAAAAAAAGTATTCCATAAGTTCGCGCTGGCTGCGTCTGCAGCTGCAGGGCTGCAGCACTGTCAGAAAACAAGGAAGTGAGTTGATCAAATAGAATCCATTTTCGGGTTTTACTGCTTCGTCTATTTCTCGCTCAAATGTTTTCAAAAACATTTTTGAGAGCAATGTTTAGCTGTAAATGACATTGTGTGTCACTAGTGTGTGTGTGTGTGTGTGTGTGTGTGTGTGTGTGTGTGTGTTTACATGGCTGTCATGTTGGAAACAGCAGTAAATCAAGCGGGCGCAGCTGGTGCTCTGAGGGTTTGATTAGGCAGAGGTCTGTTATACAGCGGAGCGGTCATTATGATGAGATAACTCACCGCTGAATTAAGCGATTGACCAATCAGAATCAAGCATTCAACCAAGCCATGTAATAATTCTGAATAATAACCAACTATAAGTTGGTTATAATTCAGAAACCAACCAAACCGTGTAATAAACGAT
The DNA here is from genome assembly GCF_951216825.1 of Electrona antarctica. Lineage (NCBI taxonomy): Eukaryota > Metazoa > Chordata > Actinopteri > Myctophiformes > Myctophidae > Electrona > Electrona antarctica. Next base: position 943,963 of record NC_136802.1, on the reverse strand, counting down.
AGTTGGTCATCAACTAAAAATATCGAAAGGTCGTGACCCCGGTTTGTTTCCTCTCCTGCAGGGCATCTCCACGGGGAAGTTCCACGCCGCGGTGATGACCAACAGCGAGCAGTGGGAGGCGGCCTGCGTGCGCGCCGGGCTGCGGAGCGGAGACATGGCCCACCCATTGGTCTACTGCCCCGAGCTGCACTACAGCGAGTTCACCTCGGCTGTGGCTGACATGAAGAACTCTGTGGCCGTGAGTTATCAATGCTTTATTAGACATGAAGAACTCTGTGGCCGTGAGTTATCAATGCTTTATTAGACATGAAGAACTCTGTGGCCGTGAGTTATCAATGCTTTATTAGACATGAAGAACTCTGTGGCCGTGAGTTATCAATGCTTTATTAGAGTTCACATGAAGAATGTGGCCAAACTCCGTCTTTTAAAGTGAACGCGTATGCTGGCCCCTGGGAACTGGGGTTTATGCCAACAGCTAGCCGCAATTATAGAGTTAAGCATTATGTTATACTTTAGCTGTTAAATGGTAAATGGTGCATTTATATAGCTTCTGGGGGTTTACTATTCTGTCCATATCGCGTCACAACTCAAACGGCGTTGAGTCGGCTCTAGCAAACTCCGCAACGTTCGACACGGCAACTCGCTCTCTTCAGCTCGCTCTGTGGAGTCTCTCTCACGTGGCGTCGTAGGGAATAAAGTACAGTTTTAGACCGTGACGGAGGATATTTCAATGACTGCTGTTTATTAATAATTATTTGAATGGTTTGTCCTGTATTTCCTGCGTGCGTGCGTGTTTCCAGGACCGTGAGAACGCCCAGAGCTCGTGTGCAGGCCTGTTCATCGGCTCTCACCTGGGCTTCGACTGGCCTGGTGTCTGGGTGCACGTGGACATCGCCTCCCCCGTGCACTCTGTGAGTTTACACACACACACACACACACACACACACACACACACACACACACACTACTGTGGTGTCTGGTGGGCCTCTCGTCTCCACCAGGGGGAGCGAGCCACAGGGTATGGGTTTTTACCAGTGTTGTTTTTGGCAGCAAATTTAGATTTTAGTTTTAGTTACATTTTAGTCACCTGGAATGGGTTAGGGTTAGTCTAGTTTTAGTCGACTAAACATCATAAGGACACAATGTATTTTGGCGGGCCTTGATGCCGTCGTAATGACTGTTTTTACACTTGCTGAAGATAGCCGATCTACGCTTGTGAGCTTGTAGATCGGCTATTTTCAGCATGCAACTAGTGTAAAATGACTGATACTGGATCTCTTGTCCAACATTTTAGTCTAGTTTTTATTTGTTGACAATTGTCAGTATATTTAGTCTTAGTTTTAGTCATCATAGCTTAGTTTTTATTTTGTTTTAATTTTTTTAGTCAGTGGAAAAAGGTAGTTGACGAACATTTTTTTCGTCTTGGTTTTAGTCGACGAAAACAACACTTGTTTGTACTGAGATGTTGTGGTCTTGTCTCCACCAGGGGGAGCACCACAGGGCTTTGTGTTTGTACTGAGATGTTGTGGTGTGTCTTGTCTCCACCAGGGCGAGCCACAGGGCTTTGTGTTTGTACTGAGATGTTGTGGTGTGTCTTGTCTCCACCAGGGGGAGCCACAGGGCTTTGTGTTTGTACTGAGATGTTGTGGTGTGTCTTATCTCCACCCTGCAGGGCGAGCGGGCCACGGGCTTCGGCGTGGCTCTCCTCATGGCTCTGTTCGGCCAGGCTTCAGAAGACGCCATGCTGAACCAGGTGTCTCCGCTGACCGTCTCCAAGTCCAGCTCCACCTCCTGCGCCTCAGGGGACCACCTGGAGAGGGACTGCAAGAGGAGACGACTGGTGTAGAAAATAAAATAATACAACGGTCTACTTGTGTAACCGATTACTGCCACAACACACCCCTCACTCTTTACTGCCACAACACACCCCTCACTCTTTACTGCCACAACACACCCCTCACTCTTTACTGCCACAACACACCCCTCACTCTTTACTGCCACAACACACCCCTCACTCTTTACTGCCACAACACACCCCTCACTCTTTACTGCCACAACACACCCCTCACTCTTTACTGCCACAACACACCCCTCACTCTTTACTGCCACAACACACCCCTCACTCTTTACTGCCACAACACACCCCTCACTCTTTACTGCCACAACACACCCCTCACTCTTCTTAACGCAAAGTGCTCCACAATCATGGTCTAATTATAGAGCAGGGGTTCTCAAAAAAACGTTTTAATTCCAAGGACCCCCTCCCCCCATAACTCCTTGAGTGTTTACCAATGGAACCATAAGGGTCCATTTGTACACTCCCCCCCCCCCCCCCCCCCCCCCCACTGAGAATGAATTGGACCTGGAACCAAAACGAATGTCCTTCCGGATCCGTGAAAACACTCCAGAACGGAAACGGTTCTAGAACTAAAGTTGTTTTCAGTGGAAAAAGGATGGACCTCAGAGATGACGGTGGGTTCCATTTGTACACCGAGATAATAACAGACCTGTACTTTAGGGTCCATTTAGAATTAAATGTCCTTTTCAACGGAAGTGAAATGAGATCTGGAAGGAGCAGGTGGACTTGCTGTCTCTCGTGCCAGTCTTGTTTGACTTTGATTAATTGGCTGATGGTTTCTATTTAAATGGTGGTTGTTCATGTTTGACCTTGTGTGACCTTAAAGATGTGGCGATGTGTGCACTTAAAGATGTGGCCATTAATTAAAGTTTGACCCGAAGTGACTTTGGTTTCAGAACTTCACTGCGTTTTAGACTCGGAACAGAAATGTCTTTATGTTTTTCCTAAATTGATGTTAGCCTTTAGTTGTGACAGTATCAAACATGGTCTATGTATGAAGATGGGCCAACTTCATTGGAGACACTAGAGGCGAAATGGTACACAAATATAGTAGGTGTGGTTTGCGTCTCCCTGACCCCCCCCCCCCCCTCCCAGGCTGACAACAACACTGACGTCATGTGGAGCATTGAGAGCATTATGTGGCAAATGTCAAAATCAGCCCCCATCAACCAAGAGTCTAAGACAATTATGGAACATTATTACGCATTGGACACACATGTATTTCGCTTTTAATATGTCCATTAATTTCACGTCATAATATTCACATATTGTCATCTTAAATATGGGGCCAGAGCCCCCTATGTGTTGTCCGTCAAATTGCAGATGGACAGAGAGAGGCTTCCGGACTCATCTAAAATCTCGTAAGAGTTTGTTGCTGGGATAAATGTAGATTTTCTCCGGATTCATCTTGCTAAAAAGCCATTTTACTATGATTATCTTGTAAATAGTGTGCCTTTGATGATTGGGTCCTGTATTTAGTTCAGTGACCATGGAGTTAAGGAATGGTTCAGAAGCTGTGTTCACGTTCATTCTCCCATTGGAAATTAATAATCACTATAAAAGGATCGACCAAGCAGGAAGGCAATAATATGCACAAGAAACATGGAAGACTAAACTTGAGAAAGACCATGGAATTGTGACAGGGTCGGTTTTTTATAGTGGGGGGCAGGTACGGGTTCTTGAAGACTCGTACAGAGTTGGCGGTGCCCAGATTTGAACCCATGACTTTGTGTTGCAAAGGCAAGAGCTCTACCTACCGAGCTAACAAGCAAAATCATTCAATGTTTTTGTAGCAAGTTGCACAAGGAGAACTAATGATAAAGGTGGTTAAAGATAAATTAATTGACTGCATATAAACCAGAAAATGTACCAGATTCAGACGAGGAGCTCAATGAGTGAGTGAAAACCAATGAAATGAGTCGGAAACAGGGATTAAAGGTTAACCACCGTGCATTTTGATCAAAGATCCTGGGAGGAGATGCATTTTAATTGATTTTCATATCATTCAAAATGGCGGGTGATCTAGAGGTCAGAGGTCAAAAGTAACAGCACGGAACTTGTTCGGCATGAGGAGACATATGTGTGTCAAGGTTTCATTGCCGACGGTCAAACGGTTCATGAGCTATGCCTGGTCAAAGTTTGCATTTTCAATATAGCGCCACCCTTTGGCCAATGGTTGTGGGCTTCGCATCCTCACCGTTTGGCATGGCCCTCTACCATATCTCCAAATTTCGCGAAAACCGACTGCACGGTTCAGCCAGAACTGCTATTTTGGCGGAAGAAAATAAATAGCAATTTCAAAAAAGGACCAAGTGCTTTCAGAACTGCTGGGTCCTTTAATGAATGGTTCAGAAGCTGTGTTCACGTTCATTCTCCCCGTCTCCTAATAATGTTACCGCTCACCTCACGCAGATACAGCAAGTGTTGCACAGAGAACTGTGACCTGTTGAAAGTAGTTACTTCTTCCCAGCATGCATTGCACTGTTTTAGACAGACACAGTCAAAGAGCGGCGACCATATGTGGCAGCGGTGGCCGAACGGATTGCGGAGCGGTCTTGATACCGGAAGGTCGCCAGTTCGAATCAGCGGTCCGACACGTTACAATTACCACCGCTGAAGTGCCCTTGAACAAGGCATTGAACCACTACGATGAAATGTTCTATGAGCAGGGCCTGGCTGGAAACAAGTTATTGACCCTGGGTAAATATAGTAATCATTTCATTTCATTTCATTAGCTCTGTTACAGAATAGGGCTGCGGCAAGACCACAACCACATATCGGTAAAAGACCACAACATGTCGGCGAGTAAAGTCACATCCCAGACGGTAAAAGACCACAACATGTCAGCGAGTAAAGTCACATCCCAGACGGTAAAAGACCACAACATGTCAGCGAGTAAAGTCACATCCCAGACGGTAAAATCGGACCTCAAACGTGAACCAGAGTGGACCGAAGAAGGAGAAAAATCGGACCTCAAACGTGAACCAGAGTGGACCGAAGAAGGAGACCAGCTATTTGGGCTTTTTAAGAGAGAGATGTCGGAGGAACAGATCTACCAGGCAGCCATGCTGAAGCAGCCTGTGATAAAGTTACACAGAATAAGTATGTGCATGTTTTAACGTCACTGTACACTTTGATTTCATCTTCAACAGAAAGCACATTACACAAATGTCGCTACTCGGTGGAGTAACGCTTCCTCCTAGGAGTCCTAGCGCTAAACTCAAACTGTAGTTAATTGTCGTGTGTGTGTGTGTGTGTGTGTGTGTGTGTGTGTGTGTGTGTGTGTGTGTGTGTGTGTGTGTGTCAGGTTTCAGCAAATGGCAAGAGAGGGGCTCGGGCTGTTCTCAGGGGCTAGGGCTGTTCCCCTCAGGGGCTTGGGGCTCGGGCTGTTCCCCTCAGGGGCTTGGGGCTCGGGCTGTTCCCCTCAGGGGCTCGGGCTGTTCCCCTCAGGGGCTCGGGCTGTTCCCCTCAGGGGCTTGGGGCTCGGGCTGTTCTCCTCAGGGGCTCGGGCTGTTCTCCTCAGGGGCTCGGGCTGTTCCCCTCAGGGGCTCGGGCTGTTCCCCTCAGGGGCTCGGGCTGTTCCCCTCAGGGGCTCGGGCTGTTCCCCTCAGGGGCTCGGGCTGTTCCCCTCAGGGGCTCGGGCTGTTCTCAGGGGCTCGGGCTGTTCCCCTCAGGGGCTCGGGCTGTTCTCCTCAGGGGCTCGGGCTGTTCCCCTCAGGGGCTCGGGCTGTTCTCCTCAGGGGCTCGGGCTGTTCTCCTCAGGGGCTCGGGCTGTTCTCCTCAGGGGCTCGGGCTGTTCTCCTCAGGGGCTCGGGCTGTTCCCCTCAGGGGCTCGGGCTGTTCTCCTCAGGGGCTCGGGCTGTTCTCCTCAGGGGCTCGGGCTGTTCTCCTCAGGGGCTCGGGCTGTTCTCCTCAGGGGCTCGGGCTGTTCTCCTCAGGGGCTCGGGCTGTTCTCCTCAGGGGCTCGGGCTGTTCTCCTCAGGGGCTCGGGCTGTTCTCCTCAGGGGCTCGGGCTGTTCCCCTCAGGGGCTCGGGCTGTTCCCCTCAGGGGCTCGGGCTGTTCTCAGGGGCTCGGGCTGTTCCCCTCAGGGGCTCGGGCTGTTCTCCTCAGGGGCTCGGGCTGTTCTCCTCAGGGGCTCGGGCTGTTCCCCTCAGGGGCTCGGGCTGTTCCCCTCAGGGGCTCGGGCTGTTCCCCTCAGGGGCTCGGGCTGTTCCCCTCAGGGGCTCGGGCTGTTCTCAGGGGCTCGGGCTGTTCCCCTCAGGGGCTCGGGCTGTTCTCCTCAGGGGCTCGGGCTGTTCCCCTCAGGGGCTCGGGCTGTTCCCCTCAGGGGCTCGGGCTGTTCCCCTCAGGGGCTCGGGCTGTTCTCCTCAGGGGCTCGGGCTGTTCCCCTCAGGGGCTCGGGCTGTTCCCCTCAGGGGCTCGGGCTGTTCTCCTCAGGGGCTCGGGCTGTTCTCCTCAGGGGCTCGGGCTGTTCCCCTCAGGGGCTCGGGCTGTTCCCCTCAGGGGCTCGGGCTGTTCCCCTCAGGGGCTCGGGCTGTTCCCCTCAGGGGCTCGGGCTGTTCCCCTCAGGGGCGCGGGCTGTTCCCCTCAGGGGCTCGGGCTGTTCCCCTCAGGGGCTTGGGCTGTTCCCCTCAGGGGCTCGGGCTGTTCCCCTCAGGGGCTCGGGGCTCGGGCTGTTCCCCTCAGGGGCTCGGGGCTCGGGCTGTTCCCCTCAGGGGCTTGGGCTGTTCCCCTCAGGGGCTCGGGCTGTTCCCCTCAGGGGCTCGGGGCTCGGGCTGTTCCCCTCAGGGGCTCGGGGCTCGGGCTGTTCCCCTCAGGGGCTCGGGGCTCGGGCTGTTCCCCTCAGGGGCTCGGGCTGTTCCCCTCAGGGGCTTGGGGCTCGGGCTGTTCCCCTCAGGGGCTCGGGGCTCGGGCTGTTCCCCTCAGGGGCTCGGGCTGTTCCCCTCAGGGGCTCGGGCTGTTCTCCTCAGGGGCTTGGGGCTCGGGCTGTTCCCCTCAGGGGCTCGGGGCTCGGGCTGTTCCCCTCAGGGGCTCGGGCTGTTCCCCTCAGGGGCTCGGGCTGTTCCCCTCAGGGGCTTGGGGCTCGGGCTGTTCCCCTCAGGGGCTTGGGGCTCGGGCTGTTCCCCTCAGGGGCTCGGGGCTCGGGCTGTTCCCCTCAGGGGCTCGGACTGTTCCCCGCGCAAGTTTGTGAACGATATAAAACTTTCCTTCGTCCACATTGCGGTTATGTTAATTATTATGCTGTATAAACGAGACCGGTAAACTGCTCCGGATTCAAGGGAAAGCTGTAGTACACATGGCCGGCCTGTAGATGGCCACCCAAAGAAAAAGCTTATTCTAAGACTAAGAGTAGGCTATATGAAAGCATTTTATGAATTATACTATTGGTATTTTACACAGGTGTTGCCAAATAACTAATTATCTTGCCAGTCAGATGCGCATATGACACATCTAGGTCATATCAATTTAATCAGCAGAGGCTGCAGAGCAGTGCTGCTTCTCTCTCTGAGTCACACACTGACTGACCAGCTAAAGTGTATGCCTACTTTAAACCATAATGTGACAAATCTTGGATTAATTCTTCTGAAAACGAGCAGCAAGCACAAGGTAAGAGAGAGAGAGAGTCTCTCTCAGATCATGAAAGCTCTCAACGAGGGGCGGCATGATTCATTGTGAACTTATGAGTTTGACTTTGGAGATTGAATATATATTTGCTGGTGCGCAACACCTCTGAATGTCTTAATTGCTCGTTTAGATTGATTCCACCTGCGCAGCACAGCGCTAATCATTACACATCACTGCAGTCAGACCTGCCTGAGCGGAACGGACTGCCTAACTTGTTAGCCTATATACTAATCTATTCTACACTACACCATTTAATAGTAACAATAATGTAGAAGATCATCCGTTTTCTTTCTTGTTTTTCAAGATTGGTAATCACCATAATTTATATCTGTTCTCCAAAAATAGCTCCTCTACAAGCTCATGCATGTGGGCTGCAGATCGGCTATTTTTGGAGAAGAGATTTATAGACATGTGCAAATATAAAATAACTGTGATACTTATATGTAAGTGTTTATGGTGAAATAAACCATTAACACTAGTTAGTTTGGAGGGGGCGAGGGGACTATGACATCACCGTTTCAGCAAATTAGGCGGCATTTGCTATACACACGGAGACGAGAAAGTCGCGTCTCCAAACTTTCCCACTCTGGAAGGTGGTTTCAAAATTAGCCGTTTAAGTCCCCCAAAACGCCGTCTCTGTGTGGCAAAAAGGGCAGATCGGCTAAATACTTGCCCAGGTAACTCAAAATACGTCCTCGTCTGGATGACCCCTTAGTGTCATGATGCGTTCAGCAAAAACACCAAAAGATTTGGCTTTTTTAACATCGATTTAGAGGAATACAGACATTCCACCCTAAAATAAATCCTACAATATATGAACATGTATGTATGATTAACATATATATGAGCTTTATATGACATGTTTTTAATATAAATCCACATACTGTATATGCACATATTATTAACCCCAATATGGCTTAGCCTATATGTAGGATATATTCTGCATAGGCTATATTCGTATATTGGCATGTATATGTTCATATATATTTCCTTTCCATGTGGGGAAACACCCCTGTTTTAAATGCATTAGACCAGTGGTTCTCTAACCTTTACTATAATTTGCTTTAAACTGCAAGAGAAATCATGATGCTGAATGATAACCCACCCTTTGAATAATAGCATTTAACTAAATGAGTGAGATTTGCACCATGCAGGTCAATAAGAGATGGTGACTCTATATTGGTCGTGTCTGATGCACGACCAATATAGACTTTGAGTTACTTTTGGATTAAAAAAACTATTTAATTAGATAAAACAAGTTTTACTATTGATAACCAGAGCAGAATGTTGAGCCTATGAAATTAAGAAAAAACTAGGCCTACAGAAATATTGTTAAATCAGTGGTTCTCAACCTTTTTACAACGAGTACCACCTCAGAAAATATTTGGCTCAAGTAGGCCTACCACCATTATCATTCATGTTAAAATACAGTCCTATAGAAAATGAATAATATCCGCACTCTCAGTGGAGTAAGAGTCTTTGTTTAATAATGATAGTGCTCCGCAGCAGCAGTCATACCAGACAGACAAACGTTCTCTTTGAATCTGAACCCAGCACACGCCTGGACCTTTATTCATTGAATAGTTATTATTATTACGGCTGTTTAGCAACGGCTATTTGTTGGTATGGAAACCTGATCAGGGACAAAAACCACCTTGGTAGGATTGTGAGATCTACAAGCTCATAGCGCGCCACCGAGTGGCGCGCTATGAGCTTGTAGGTCTGCTATGACCTACAATAGAAATGACTGACATAGAAACATAGCTTTTTCAGAAAACTGTCAGGATGTAGAAGACATTTAAACTGTCAGGATGTAGAAGACATTTAAACTGTCAGGATGTAGAAGACATTTAAACTGTCAGGATGTAGAAGACATTTAAACTGTCAGGATGTAGAAGACATTTTAAACTGTCAGGATGTAGACATTTTAAACTGTCAGGATGTAGAAGACATTTTAAACTGTCAGGATGTAGAAGACATTTTAAACTGTCAGGATGTAGAAGACATTTAAACTGTCAGGATGTAGAAGACATTTAAACTGTCAGGATGTAGAAGACATTTAAACTGTCAGGATGTAGAAGACATTTAAACTGTCAGGATGTAGAAGACATTTAAACTGTCAGGATGTAGAAGACATTTAAACTGTCAGGATGTAGAAGACATTTTAAACTGTCAGGATGTAGAAGACATTTTAAACTGTCAGGATGTAGAAGACATTTAAACTGTCAGGATGTAGAAGACATTTAAACTGTCAGGATGTAGAAGACATTTAAACTGTCAGGATGTAGAAGACATTTAAACTGTCAGGATGTAGAAGACATTTAAACTGTCAGGATGTAGAAGACATTTAAACTGTCAGGATGTAGAAGACATTTAAACTGTCAGGATGTAGAAGACATTTAAACTGTCAGGATGTAGAAGACATTTAAACTGTCAGGATGTAGAAGACATTTAAACTGTCAGGATGTAGAAGACATTTAAACTGTCAGGATGTAGAAGACATTTAAACTGTCAGGATGTAGAAGACATTTAAACTGTCAGGATGTAGAAGACATTTAAACTGTCAGGATGTAGAAGACATTTAAACTGTCAGGATGTAGAAGACATTTAAACTGTCAGGATGTAGAAGACATTTAAACTGTCAGGATGTAGAAGACATTTTAAACTGTCAGGATGTAGAAGACATTTTAAACTGTCAGGATGTAGAAGACATTTTAAACTGTCAGGATGTAGAAGACATTTAAACTGTCAGGATGTAGAAGACATTTAAACTGTCAGGATGTAGAAGACATTTAAACTGTCAGGATGTAGAAGACATTTAAACTGTCAGGATGTAGAAGACATTTAAACTGTCAGGATGTAGAAGACATTTAAACTGTCAGGATGTAGAAGACATTTAAACTGTCAGGATGTAGAAGACATTTAAACTGTCAGGATGTAGAAGACATTTAAACTGTCAGGATGTAGAAGACATTTAAACTGTCAGGATGTAGAAGACATTTAAACTGTCAGGATGTAGAAGACATTTAAACTGTCAGGATGTAGAAGACATTTAAACTGTCAGGATGTAGAAGACATTTAAACTGTCAGGATGTAGAAGACATTTAAACTGTCAGGATGTAGAAGACATTTAAACTGTCAGGATGTAGAAGACATTTAAACTGTCAGGATGTAGAAGACATTTAAACTGTCAGGATGTAGAAGACATTTAAACTGTCAGGATGTAGAAGACATTTAAACTGTCAGGATGTAGAAGACATTTAAACTGTCAGGATGTAGAAGACATTTAAACTGTCAGGATGTAGAAGACATTTAAACTGTCAGGATGTAGAAGACATTTAAACTGTCAGGATGTAGAAGACATTTTAAACTGTCAGGATGTAGAAGACATTTTAAACTGTCAGGATGTAGAAGACATTTTAAACTGTCAGGATGTAGAAGACATTTTAAACTGTCAGGATGTAGAAGACATTTAAACTGTCAGGATGTAGAAGACATTTAAACTGTCAGGATGTAGAAGACATTTAAACTGTCAGGATGTAGAAGACATTTAAACTGTCAGGATGTAGAAGACATTTAAACTGTCAGGATGTAGAAGACATTTAAACTGTCAGGATGTAGAAGACATTTAAACTGTCAGGATGTAGAAGACATTTAAACTGTCAGGATGTAGAAGACATTTAAACTGTCAGGATGTAGAAGACATTTAAACTGTCAGGATGTAGAAGACATTTAAACTGTCAGGATGTAGAAGACATTTAAACTGTCAGGATGTAGAAGACATTTAAACTGTCAGGATGTAGAAGACATTTAAACTGTCAGGATGTAGAAGACATTTAAACTGTCAGGATGTAGAAGACATTTAAACTGTCAGGATGTAGAAGACATTTAAACTGTCAGGATGTAGAAGACATTTAAACTGTCAGGATGTAGAAGACATTTAAACTGTCAGGATGTAGAAGACATTTAAACTGTCAGGATGTAGAAGACATTTAAACTGTCAGGATGTAGAAGACATTTAAACTGTCAGGATGTAGAAGACATTTAAACTGTCAGGATGTAGAAGACATTTAAACTGTCAGGATGTAGAAGACATTTTAAACTGTCAGGATGTAGAAGACATTTTAAACTGTCAGGATGTAGAAGACATTTTAAACTGTCAGGATGTAGAAGACATTTAAACTGTCAGGATGTAGAAGACATTTAAACTGTCAGGATGTAGAAGACATTTAAACTGTCAGGATGTAGAAGACATTTAAACTGTCAGGATGTAGAAGACATTTAAACTGTCAGGATGTAGAAGACATTTAAACTGTCAGGATGTAGAAGACATTTAAACTGTCAGGATGTAGAAGACATTTAAACTGTCAGGATGTAGAAGACATTTAAACTGTCAGGATGTAGAAGACATTTAAACTGTCAGGATGTAGAAGACATTTAAACTGTCAGGATGTAGAAGACATTTAAACTGTCAGGATGTAGAAGACATTTAAACTGTCAGGATGTAGAAGACATTTAAACTGTCAGGATGTAGAAGACATTTAAACTGTCAGGATGTAGAAGACATTTAAACTGTCAGGATGTAGAAGACATTTAAACTGTCAGGATGTAGAAGACATTTAAACTGTCAGGATGTAGAAGACATTTAAACTGTCAGGATGTAGAAGACATTTAAACTGTCAGGATGTAGAAGACATTTAAACTGTCAGGATGTAGAAGACATTTAAACTGTCAGGATGTAGAAGACATTTAAACTGTCAGGATGTAGAAGACATTTAAACTGTCAGGATGTAGAAGACATTTAAACTGTCAGGATGTAGAAGACATTTAAACTGTCAGGATGTAGAAGACATTTAAACTGTCAGGATGTAGAAGACATTTAAACTGTCAGGATGTAGAAGACATTTAAACTGTCAGGATGTAGAAGACATTTAAACTGTCAGGATGTAGAAGACATTTAAACTGTCAGGATGTAGAAGACATTTAAACTGTCAGGATGTAGAAGACATTTAAACTGTCAGGATGTAGAAGACATTTAAACTGTCAGGATGTAGAAGACATTTAAACTGTCAGGATGTAGAAGACATTTAAACTGTCAGGATGTAGAAGACATTTAAACTGTCAGGATGTAGAAGACATTTAAACTGTCAGGATGTAGAAGACATTTAAACTGTCAGGATGTAGAAGACATTTTTAGAATCTGATCTCGGGTCAAAATGGGTTAGGGAAGCCAAGTCCATTTGTACGGACAACTCTCATCCCCTCAGCCCTCTGGAGCCCCCTCAGCCCCCCCCCCCCCCCTCAGCCCCCCCCTCAGCCTCTCATCCCCTCGGCCCTCTGGAGCCCCCTCAGCCTCTCATCCCCTCAACTCTCATCCCCTCAGCCCCCCCCTCAACCCCCCCCTCAACCCCTCATCCTCTCATCCTCTCAGCTCTGAGTTTGTTAATAATCAACAACTCTCATCCCCTCAGCTCTGAGTTTGTTAATAATCAACAACTCTCATCCCCTCAGCTCTGAGTTTGTTAATAATCAACTCTCATCCCCTCAGCTCTGAGTTTGTTAATAATCAACTCTCATCCCCTCAGCCCCCCCCTCAGCCCCCCCCTCAGCCCCCCCTCAGCCCCCCCCTCAACCCCTCATCCTCTCATCCCCTCAGCCCCCCCCCTCAACCCCTCATCCTCTCATCCCCTCAGCCCCCCCCTCAACCCCTCATCCTCTCATCCCCTCAGCTCTGAGTTTGTTAATAATCAACTCTCATCCCCTCAGCTCTGAGTTTGTTAATAATCAAAATACAACACAATTTGATATGCGTTCAGAACACACTATCTGCACTGATATTTAAACTGTAAACCACTAAACCTATATGGACAAAAGTAATGGAAATGTCTACATTCAGTGGGCCTGGTTTTGACAATGATGATGCCTGATGTCATTTGTTGTATTATATCAGGGGTTCTCAACGTTTTTGGCCGGGGACCCCCGGAAATGCTTTGGCAATGTCTCGGGACCCCCGCCCCGCCCCCCAATATAAATTGACTGCTACAATAACCTTAAACCATTTTGGGCGGGAACCCCTTTTGGTGTTTTAAGCATTGTTATAATGTAGCTATTGAAAAATAGCAGATCTACAAGCTCATAGCTTGTAGGTCTGCTATTTTTGAAAAATCGTGAAAATAAATTTTATTTTTTTTATTTTTTTTGAAAATAATTTGGGGACCCCCTAAAATAATTTGGCGACCCCCCGAGGGGTCGCGACCCACGGGTTGAGAACCCCTGTATTATATGACTAACGTGACATATTTGTTTAGCATATTCATTCATTTTCATCATCCTGGCTTGGTTGGGGACGCACAGAGACGAGCACGCACCTGTGACTATAATGGCTTAATACACAAGCAGCCCCCCCTGGTGCATAAATAACGATCAGTCCCTTACCAGAGTTTGCTGTTAAATAAATAAATAGCGCTTGACTGCACATTTAGGTCAGGAACCGATAGGTGGAACCGAAAGTGAATTATTTGTGTGGGTACCCGGTACCAACCATGTGTTAATACCCGGTACCAACCATGTGTTAATTCAGTTCCTACTTGGAACTGAATTTCAGTACCCAATAACCATCCCTAAATACCAACACAGCTTGCATGTTATTTTAAAACATTTTATTTAGCCTATGTTTCTCTCTCCTCATTCTCCATCCCAGATGTCCTTCCTGCCCAACTCAAACATGTCTACAGCAGAAAGAGACATCTCAACCAACACCAGGGAACTCATACAGGAGAGAAGCCCTATGCCTGTGACCAGTGTGGGACTAGGTTCAGCATGTAAAGTACTCTCAAAAATCACCAGAGAATTCATACAGGAGAGAAGCCCTACCACTGTGACCAGTGTGGGACTAGCTTCAGCCAGAGCAACACTCTCAAAAATCACCAGAGAATTCATACAGGAGAGAAGCCCTACCACTGTGACCAGTGTGGGAGCAGGTTCAGCCAGAGCAGTCATCTCAAACTTCACCAGAGAATTCATACAGGAGAGAAGCCCTACGCCTGTGACCAATGTGGGACTAGGTTCAGCATCGAACAGAACCTCAAATGTCACCAGAGAACTCATACTGGTGAGAAGCCCTACCACTGTGACCAGTGTGGGACTAGATTTAGCACAAACCGTGATCTCAAAGTCCACCAGAGAATTCATACAGGAGAGAAGCCCTACGCCTGTGACCAATGTGGGACTAGGTTCAGCCAGAGCAGTCATCTCAAAGTTCACCAGATAATTCATACTGGAGAGAAGCCCTACCACTGTGACCAGTGTGGGGTTAGGTTCACCATGATCAGTAGTCTCAAAGTTCACCAGATAATTCATACAGGAGAGAAGCCCTACCACTGTGACCAATGTGGGACTAGGTTCAGCCGCAGCAGTGCTCTTAAACGTCATCAGAGAATTCATACACGAGAGAAGCCCTACGCCTGTGACCAGTGTGGGAGCAGGTTCAGCCAGAGCAGTCATCTCAAACTTCACCAGAGAATTCATACAGGAGAGAAGCCCTACGCCTGTGACCAATGTGGGACTAGGTTCAGCATCGAACAGAACCTCAAATGTCACCAGAGAATTCATACTGGTGAGAAGCCCTACCACTGTGACCAGTGTGGGACTAGATTTAGCACAAACCGTGATCTCAAAGTCCACCAGAGAATTCATACAGGAGAGAAGCCCTACGCCTGTGACCAATGTGGGACTAGGTTCAGCCAGAGCAGTCATCTCAAAGTTCACCAGATAATTCATACTGGAGAGAAGCCCTACCACTGTGACCAGTGTGGGGTTAGGTTCAGCCGCAGCAGTACTCTCAAAGATCACCAGAAAGTTCATACAGGAGAGAAGCCCTATGCCTGTGACCAATGTGGGAAACGGTTCACCATGATCAGTAGTCTCAAAGTTCACCAGATAATTCATACAGGAGAGAAGCCCTACCACTGTGACCAATGTGGGACTAGGTTCAGCCGCAGCAGTGCTCTTAAACGTCATCAGAGAATTCATACAGGAGAGAAGCCCTACCCCTGTGACCAGTGTGGTAAACTGTTTAGCCGGGGCAGTACTCTTAAACGTCATGAGAGAACTCATAGAGAGAAGACCAGCTACCACTGACAGTTGGAGACTTTGAGTAAAACTCACCTCAAACAACATCCCATCCTCTGTAAAGTCTCACCTCAAACAACATCCCATCCTCTGTAAAGTCTCACCTCAAACAACATCCCATCGTGAGATACTTTGGGCAATGGTGCACACTTACCGATATGTGGTCAATTGACTAATTTGGGCCCTGTCCAGAGCCCGGCCGGGCAGAAGCTTTTGTGCTGGTTCTGGACAACCGGCTATCCGACGGACTCGACACCGGGCACTGCACTCCCTGTGGGGGTGTGGAACGCGTGTGTCAAATTTGAAGTTGTCACAGTCTGTATCCCTGTTGTATCTTTCGTGTATTCTTTTGGTTTTTAGTTAAGAGTTTAACTTTTCACTTGTGTACCTTTATTTTGTAGTATTGTTTTGTGCCTTCCTGTCTTGCCCCTGTAGTTCTGTACCTGCCGGTCAGTGTTTCCACCTGTGTCCTCTTAGTTCCCCAGCCAATCACCTGTGTCCTCTTAGTCCCCCAGCCAATCACCTGTGTCCTCTTAGTCCCTCAGCCAATCACCTGTGTCTTCTTAGTCCCCCAGTGCTGAGCCAATCCCAGTGCTGATGTGTCAGTTGTTCACCTGTGTCTAGCTAGTCCTTGTCTATAAATATGTCCTTGTGTTTTCAGTTCTTAGTTCGTTGGTAAATGTAGTCACAGTGTTGTTAAGCTCCTGGTGATTCCTTGTATATTTCCTAGTGTTATTTCTTGCTCCTAGTCATCCCTAGTTTCCTGGTGTTTGTTCCTGTTCCTCTGGTTGTTGAGGCCGCTAGCCCCTCCTATATTCAGCTATAGTATAGATGTATAGGGCTCTAGCCCCTCCTATATTCAGCTAGCCCCTCCTATATTCAGCTATAGTGTAGATTTCTGTCCTAACACAAACAATAAACGCCATTGACAATGAATGGAGAATTTACGTCATATGTAGACGAGCAAATCGACATGTATAGGACTTATGAACAAGCAGGCCCGTCTCAGTTCTATAAGTATAGGACTTATGAACAAGCAGGCCCGTCTCAGTTCTATAAGTATAGGACTGATGAACAAGCAGGACCGTCTCAGTTCTATAAGTATAGGACTGATGAACAAGCAGGACCGTCTCAGTTCTATAAGTATAGGACTGATGAACAAGCAGGACCGTCTCAGTTCTATAAGTATAGGACTGATGAACAAGCAGGCCCGTCTCAGTTATATAAGTATAGGACTGATGAACAAGCAGGACCGTCTCAGTTCTATAAGTATAGGACTTATGAACAAGCAGGACCGTCTCAGTTCCGTGCATAAAGTGTGATGTGATGCCTCTTGGAACTATGACTGGTGGCCTTCTGTTGGCATTGTTTCTTTATTGTCTATGTACTGTGTGATTGTTTGTGTGCATATGTTTTATGAATATCCTGATGACTGCTGTGCTCAAAACAAATTTCCGAAAGGACAAATAAAGTATCTATCTATGTATGTTACGTCATGATGATTTACGATGATATGAGTGCCCCTCACTTCACACGGGTGTGATTTTTTTCATATATAAGTGTATATTTGGACGTCTCTAAATGTCCTGATGAATTGTAAATGGTGGACCCTGTTGTAAGTGTAATGCTTCATGGTGTCGTCCTGTTGTAAGTATAATGCTTCATGGTGTCGTCCTGTTGTAAGTGTAATGCTTCATGGTGTCGTCCTGTTGTAAGTATAATGCTTCATGGTGTCGTCCTGTTGTAAGTATAATGCTTCATGGTGTCGTCCTGTTGTAAGTGTAATGCTTCATGGTGTCGTCCTGTTGTAAGTATAATGCTTCATGGTGTCGTCCTGTTGTAAGTGTAATGCTTCATGGTGTCGTCCTGTTGTAAGTATAATGCTTCATGGTGTCGTCCTGTTGTAAGTGTAATGCTTCATGGTGTCGTCCTGTTGTAAGTGTAATGCTTCATGGTGTCGTCCTGTTGTAAGTATAATGCTTCATGGTGTCGTCCTGTTGTAAGTGTAATGCTTCATGGTGTCGTCCTGTTGTAAGTATAATGCTTCATGGTGTCGTCCTGTTGTAAGTGTAATGCTTCATGGTGTCGTCCTGTTGTAAGTATAATGCTTCATGGTGTCGTCCTGTTGTAAGTGTAATGCTTCATGGTGTCGTCCTGTTGTAAGTGTAATGCTTCATGGTGTCGTCCTGTTGTAAGTATAATGCTTCATGGTGTCGTCCTGTTGTAAGTATAATGCTTCATGGTGTCGTCCTGTTGTAAGTATAATGCTTCATGGTGTCGTCCTGTTGTAAGTGTAATGCTTCATGGTGTCGTCCTGTTGTAAGTGTAATGCTTCATGGTGTCGTCCTGTTGTAAGTATAATGCTTCATGGTGTCGTCCTGTTGTAAGTGTAATGCTTCATGGTGTCGTCCTGTTGTAAGTATAATGCTTCATGGTGTCGTCCTGTTGTAAGTATAATGCGTCATGGTGTCGTCCTGTTGTAAGTGTAATGCTTCATGGTGTCGTCCTGTTGTAAGTGTAATGCTTCATGGTGTCGTCCTGTTGTAAGTGTAATGCTTCATGGTGTCGTCCTGTTGTAAGTGTAATGCTTCATGGTGTCGTCCTGTTGTAAGTGTAATGCTTCATGGTGTCGTCCTGTTGTAAGTATAATGTTTCATGGTGTCGTCCTGTTGTAAGTGTAATGCTTCATGGTGTCGTCCTGTTGTAAGTGTAATGCTTCATGGTGTCGTCCTGTTGTAAGTATAATGCTTCATGGTGTCGTCCTGTTGTAAGTGTAATGCTTCATGGTGTCGTCCTGTTGTAAGTGTAATGCTTCATGGTGTCGTCCTGTTGTAAATATAATGTTTCATGGTGTCGTCCTGTTGTAAGTATAATGCTTCATGGTGTCGTCCTGTTGTAAGTATAATGCTTCATGGTGTCGTCCTGTTGTAAGTGTAATGCTTCATGGTGTCGTCCTGTTGTAAGTATAATGCTTCATGGTGTCGTCCTGTTGTAAGTGTAATGCTTCATGGTGTCGTCCTGTTGTAAGTGTAATGCTTCATGGTGTCGTCCTGTTGTAAGTATAATGCTTCATGGTGTCGTCCTGTTGTAAGTATAATGCTTCATGGTGTCGTCCTGTTGTAAGTGTAATGCTTCATGGTGTCGTCCTGTTGTAAGTATAATGCTTCATGGTGTCGTCCTGTTGTAAGTGTAATGCTTCATGGTGTCGTCCTGTTGTAAGTATAATGCTTCATGGTGTCGTCCTGTTGTAAGTATAATGCTTCATGGTGTCGTCCTGTTGTAAGTGTAATGCTTCATGGTGTCGTCCTGTTGTAAGTATAATGCTTCATGGTGTCGTCCTGTTGTAAGTGTAATGCTTCATGGTGTCGTCCTGTTGTAAGTATAATGCTTCATGGTGTCGTCCTGTTGTAAGTGTAATGCTTCATGGTGTCGTCCTGTTGTAAGTGTAATGCTTCATGGTGTCGTCCTGTTGTAAGTGTAATGCTTCATGGTGTCGTCCTGTTGTAAGTATAATGCTTCATGGTGTCGTCCTGTTGTAAGTGTAATGCTTCATGGTGTCGTCCTGTTGTAAGTATAATGCTTCATGGTGTCGTCCTGTTGTAAGTATAATGCTTCATGGTGTCGTCCTGTTGTAAGTGTAATGCTTCATGGTGTCGTCCTGTTGTAAGTGTAATGCTTCATGGTGTCGTCCTGTTGTAAGTATAATGCTTCATGGTGTCGTCCTGTTGTAAGTGTAATGCTTCATGGTGTCGTCCTGTTGTAAGTGTAATGCTTCATGGTGTCGTCCTGTTGTAAGTGTAATGCTTCATGGTGTCGTCCTGTTGTAAGTGTAATGCTTCATGGTGTCGTCCTGTTGTAAGTGTAATGCTTCATGGTGTCGTCCTGTTGTAAGTGTAATGCTTCATGGTGTCGTCCTGTTGTAAGTATAATGCTTCATGGTGTCGTCCTGTTGTAAGTGTAATGCTTCATGGTGTCGTCCTGTTGTAAGTGTAATGCTTCATGGTGTCGTCCTGTTGTAAGTATAATGTTTCATGGTGTCGTCCTGTTGTAAGTATAATGCTTCATGGTGTCGTCCTGTTGTAAGTATAATGCTTCATGGTGTCGTCCTGTTGTAAGTGTAATGCTTCATGGTGTCGTCCTGTTGTAAGTATAATGCTTCATGGTGTCGTCCTGTTGTAAGTATAATGCTTCATGGTGTCGTCCTGTTGTAAGTGTAATGCTTCATGGTGTCGTCCTGTTGTAAGTATAATGCTTCATGGTGTCGTCCTGTTGTAAGTATAATGCTTCATGGTGTCGTCCTGTTGTAAGTGTAATGCTTCATGGTGTCGTCCTGTTGTAAGTATAATGCTTCATGGTGTCGTCCTGTTGTAAGTGTAATGCTTCATGGTGTCGTCCTGTTGTAAGTGTAATGCTTCATGGTGTCGTCCTGTTGTAAGTGTAATGCTTCATGGTGTCGTCCTGTTGTAAGTATAATGCTTCATGGTGTCGTCCTGTTGTAAGTATAATGCTTCATGGTGTCGTCCTGTTGTAAGTATAATGCTTCATGGTGTCGTCCTGTTGTAAGTGTAATGCTTCATGGTGTCGTCCTGTTGTAAGTGTAATGCTTCATGGTGTCGTCCTGTTGTAAGTATAATGCTTCATGGTGTCGTCCTGTTGTAAGTGTAATGCTTCATGGTGTCGTCCTGTTGTAAGTATAATGCTTCATGGTGTCGTCCTGTTGTAAGTGTAATGCTTCATGGTGTCGTCCTGTTGTAAGTGTAATGCTTCATGGTGTCGTCCTGTTGTAAGTATAATGCTTCATGGTGTCGTCCTGTTGTAAGTATAATGCTTCATGGTGTCGTCCTGTTGTAAGTATAATGCTTCATGGTGTCGTCCTGTTGTAAGTGTAATGCTTCATGGTGTCGTCCTGTTGTAAGTGTAATGCTTCATGGTGTCGTCCTGTTGTAAGTATAATGCTTCATGGTGTCGTCCTGTTGTAAGTATAATGCTTCATGGTGTCGTCCTGTTGTAAGTGTAATGCTTCATGGTGTCGTCCTGTTGTAAGTGTAATGCTTCATGGTGTCGTCCTGTTGTAAGTGTAATGCTTCATGGTGTCGTCCTGTTGTAAGTATAATGCTTCATGGTGTCGTCCTGTTGTAAGTATAATGCTTCATGGTGTCGTCCTGTTGTAAGTGTAATGCTTCATGGTGTCGTCCTGTTGTAAGTGTAATGCTTCATGGTGTCGTCCTGTTGTAAGTGTAATGCTTCATGGTGTCGTCCTGTTGTAAGTATAATGCTTCATGGTGTCGTCCTGTTGTAAGTGTAATGCTTCATGGTGTCGTCCTGTTGTAAGTGTAATGCTTCATGGTGTCGTCCTGTTGTAAGTGTAATGCTTCATGGTGTCGTCCTGTTGTAAGTGTAATGCTTCATGGTGTCGTCCTGTTGTAAGTATAATGTTCATGGTGTCGTCCTGTTGTAAGTATAATGCTTCATGGTGTCGTCCTGTTGTAAGTATAATGCTTCATGGTGTCGTCCTGTTGTAAGTATAATGCTTCATGGTGTCGTCCTGTTGTAAGTGTAATGCTTCATGGTGTCGTCCTGTTGTAAGTATAATGCTTCATGGTGTCGTCCTGTTGTAAGTATAATGCTTCATGGTGTCGTCCTGTTGTAAGTATAATGCTTCATGGTGTCGTCCTGTTGTAAGTGTAATGCTTCATGGTGTCGTCCTGTTGTAAGTATAAAGCTTCATGGTGTCGTCCTGTTGTAAGTATAATGCTTCATGGTGTCGTCCTGTTGTAAGTGTAATGCTTCATGGTGTCGTCCTGTTGTAAGTGTAATGCTTCATGGTGTCGTCCTGTTGTAAGTGTAATGCTTCATGGTGTCTTCCTGTTGTAAGTGTAATGCGTCATGGTGTCGTCCTGTTGTAAGTGTAATGCTTCATGGTGTCGTCCTGTTGTAAGTGTAATGCTTCATGGTGTCGTCCTGTTGTAAGTGTAATGCTTCATGGTGTCTTCCTGTTGTAAGTATAATGCTTCATGGTGTCGTCCTGTTGTAAGTATAATGCTTCATGGTGTCGTCCTGTTGTAAGTATAATGCTTCATGGTGTCGTCCTGTTGTAAGTGTAATGCTTCATGGTGTCGTCCTGTTGTAAGTATAATGCTTCATGGTGTCGTCCTGTTGTAAGTATAATGCTTCATGGTGTCGTCCTGTTGTAAGTGTAATGCTTCATGGTGTCGTCCTGTTGTAAGTATAATGCTTCATGGTGTCGTCCTGTTGTAAGTATAATGCTTCATGGTGTCGTCCTGTTGTAAGTGTAATGCTTCATGGTGTCGTCCTGTTGTAAGTGTAATGCTTCATGGTGTCGTCCTGTTGTAAGTATAATGCTTCATGGTGTCGTCCTGTTGTAAGTATAATGCTTCATGGTGTCGTCCTGTTGTAAGTATAATGCTTCATGGTGTCGTCCTGTTGTAAGTGTAATGCTTCATGGTGTCGTCCTGTTGTAAGTATAATGCTTCATGGTGTCGTCCTGTTGTAAGTATAATGCTTCATGGTGTCGTCCTGTTGTAAGTGTAATGCTTCATGGTGTCGTCCTGTTGTAAGTATAATGCTTCATGGTGTCGTCCTGTTGTAAGTATAATGCTTCATGGTGTCGTCCTGTTGTAAGTATAATGCTTCATGGTGTCGTCCTGTTGTAAGTATAATGCTTCATGGTGTCGTCCTGTTGTAAGTGTAATGCTTCATGGTGTCGTCCTGTTGTAAGTGTAATGCTTCATGGTGTCGTCCTGTTGTAAGTGTAATGCTTCATGGTGTCGTCCTGTTGTAAGTATAATGCTTCATGGTGTCGTCCTGTTGTAAGTATAATGCTTCATGGTGTCGTCCTGTTGTAAGTGTAATGCGTCATGGTGTCGTCCTGTTG
Organism: Electrona antarctica; assembly: GCF_951216825.1. Lineage (NCBI taxonomy): Eukaryota > Metazoa > Chordata > Actinopteri > Myctophiformes > Myctophidae > Electrona > Electrona antarctica. Next base: position 921,454 of record NC_136802.1, on the reverse strand, counting down.
TAAGTGTAATGCTTCATGGTGTCGTCCTGTTGTAAGTATAATGCTTCATGGTGTCGTCCTGTTGTAAGTATAATGCTTCATGGTGTCGTCCTGTTGTAAGTATAATGCTTCATGGTGTCGTCCTGTTGTAAGTATAATGCTTCATGGTGTCGTCCTGTTGTAAGTGTAATGCTTCATGGTGTCGTCCTGTTGTAAGTGTAATGCTTCATGGTGTCGTCCTGTTGTAAGTATAATGCTTCATGGTGTCGTCCTGTTGTAAGTGTAATGCTTCATGGTGTCGTCCTGTTGTAAGTATAATGCTTCATGGTGTCGTCCTGTTGTAAGTGTAATGCTTCATGGTGTCGTCCTGTTGTAAGTGTAATGCTTCATGGTGTCGTCCTGTTGTAAGTGTAATGCTTCATGGTGTCGTCCTGTTGTAAGTGTAATGCTTCATGGTGTCGTCCTGTTGTAAGTATAATGCTTCATGGTGTCGTCCTGTTGTAAGTATAATGCTTCATGGTGTCGTCCTGTTGTAAGTGTAATGCTTCATGGTGTCGTCCTGTTGTAAGTGTAATGCTTCATGGTGTCGTCCTGTTGTAAGTGTAATGCTTCATGGTGTCGTCCTGTTGTAAGTGTAATGCTTCATGGTGTCGTCCTGTTGTAAGTGTAATGCTTCATGGTGTCGTCCTGTTGTAAGTGTAATGCTTCATGGTGTCGTCCTGTTGTAAGTATAATGCTTCATGGTGTCGTCCTGTTGTAAGTATAATGCTTCATGGTGTCGTCCTGTTGTAAGTATAATGCTTCATGGTGTCGTCCTGTTGTAAGTGTAATGCTTCATGGTGTCGTCCTGTTGTAAGTGTAATGCTTCATGGTGTCGTCCTGTTGTAAGTATAATGCTTCATGGTGTCGTCCTGTTGTAAGTGTAATGCGTCATGGTGTCGTCCTGTTGTAAGTGTAATGCGTCATGGTGTCGTCCTGTTGTAAGTGTAATGCTTCATGGTGTCGTCCTGTTGTAAGTATAATGCTTCATGGTGTCGTCCTGTTGTAAGTATAATGCTTCATGGTGTCGTCCTGTTGTAAGTATAATGCTTCATGGTGTCGTCCTGTTGTAAGTATAATGCTTCATGGTGTCGTCCTGTTGTAAGTGTAATGCTTCATGGTGTCGTCCTGTTGTAAGTGTAATGCTTCATGGTGTCGTCCTGTTGTAAGTGTAATGCTTCATGGTGTCGTCCTGTTGTAAGTGTAATGCTTCATGGTGTCGTCCTGTTGTAAGTGTAATGCTTCATGGTGTCGTCCTGTTGTAAGTGTAATGCTTCATGGTGTCGTCCTGTTGTAAGTATAATGCTTCATGGTGTCGTCCTGTTGTAAGTATAATGCTTCATGGTGTCGTCCTGTTGTAAGTATAATGCTTCATGGTGTCGTCCTGTTGTAAGTGTAATGCTTCATGGTGTCGTCCTGTTGTAAGTGTAATGCTTCATGGTGTCGTCCTGTTGTAAGTGTAATGCTTCATGGTGTCGTCCTGTTGTAAGTATAATGCTTCATGGTGTCGTCCTGTTGTAAGTATAATGCTTCATGGTGTCGTCCTGTTGTAAGTGTAATGCTTCATGGTGTCGTCCTGTTGTAAGTGTAATGCTTCATGGTGTCGTCCTGTTGTAAGTGTAATGCTTCATGGTGTCGTCCTGTTGTAAGTATAATGCTTCATGGTGTCGTCCTGTTGTAAGTGTAATGCTTCATGGTGTCGTCCTGTTGTAAGTATAATGCTTCATGGTGTCGTCCTGTTGTAAGTGTAATGCTTCATGGTGTCGTCCTGTTGTAAGTATAATGCTTCATGGTGTCGTCCTGTTGTAAGTGTAATGCTTCATGGTGTCGTCCTGTTGTAAGTGTAATGCTTCATGGTGTCGTCCTGTTGTAAGTGTAATGCTTCATGGTGTCGTCCTGTTGTAAGTGTAATGCTTCATGGTGTCGTCCTGTTGTAAGTGTAATGCTTCATGGTGTCGTCCTGTTGTAAGTGTAATGCTTCATGGTGTCGTCCTGTTGTAAGTGTAATGCTTCATGGTGTCGTCCTGTTGTAAGTGTAATGCTTCATGGTGTCGTCCTGTTGTAAGTGTAATGCTTCATGGTGTCGTCCTGTTGTAAGTGTAATGCTTCATGGTGTCGTCCTGTTGTAAGTATAATGCTTCATGGTGTCGTCCTGTTGTAAGTGTAATGCTTCATGGTGTCGTCCTGTTGTAAGTGTAATGCTTCATGGTGTCTTCCTGTTGTAAGTGTAATGCTTCATGGTGTCGTCCTGTTGTAAGTATAATGCTTCATGGTGTCGTCCTGTTGTAAGTGTAATGCTTCATGGTGTCGTCCTGTTGTAAGTGTAATGCTTCATGGTGTCGTCCTGTTGTAAGTATAATGCTTCATGGTGTCGTCCTGTTGTAAGTGTAATGCTTCATGGTGTCGTCCTGTTGTAAGTATAATGCTTCATGGTGTCGTCCTGTTGTAAGTGTAATGCTTCATGGTGTCGTCCTGTTGTAAGTGTAATGCTTCATGGTGTCGTCCTGTTGTAAGTATAATGCTTCATGGTGTCGTCCTGTTGTAAGTGTAATGCTTCATGGTGTCGTCCTGTTGTAAGTGTAATGCTTCATGGTGTCGTCCTGTTGTAAGTGTAATGCTTCATGGTGTCGTCCTGTTGTAAGTGTAATGCTTCATGGTGTCGTCCTGTTGTAAGTGTAATGCTTCATGGTGTCGTCCTGTTGTAAGTGTAATGCTTCATGGTGTCGTCCTGTTGTAAGTGTAATGCTTCATGGTGTCGTCCTGTTGTAAGTATAATGCTTCATGGTGTCGTCCTGTTGTAAGTATAATGCTTCATGGTGTCGTCCTGTTGTAAGTGTAATGCTTCATGGTGTCGTCCTGTTGTAAGTGTAATGCTTCATGGTGTCGTCCTGTTGTAAGTGTAATGCTTCATGGTGTCGTCCTGTTGTAAGTGTAATGCTTCATGGTGTCGTCCTGTTGTAAGTGTAATGCTTCATGGTGTCGTCCTGTTGTAAGTGTAATGCTTCATGGTGTCGTCCTGTTGTAAGTGTAATGCTTCATGGTGTCGTCCTGTTGTAAGTATAATGCTTCATGGTGTCGTCCTGTTGTAAGTATAATGCTTTATGGTGTCGTCCTGTTGTAAGTGTAATGCTTCATGGTGTCGTCCTGTTGTAAGTATAATGCTTCATGGTGTCGTCCTGTTGTAAGTATAATGCTTCATGGTGTCGTCCTGTTGTAAGTATAATGCTTTATGGTGTCGTCCTGTTGTAAGTATAATGCTTCATGGTGTCGTCCTGTTGTAAGTGTAATGCTTCATGGTGTCGTCCTGTTGTAAGTATAATGCTTCATGGTGTCGTCCTGTTGTAAGTGTAATGCTTCATGGTGTCGTCCTGTTGTAAGTGTAATGCTTCATGGTGTCGTCCTGTTGTAAGTGTAATGCTTCATGGTGTCGTCCTGTTGTAAGTGTAATGCTTCATGGTGTCGTCCTGTTGTAAGTATAATGCTTCATGGTGTCGTCCTGTTGTAAGTATAATGCTTCATGGTGTCGTCCTGTTGTAAGTATAATGCTTCATGGTGTCGTCCTGTTGTAAGTGTAATGCTTCATGGTGTCGTCCTGTTGTAAGTGTAATGCTTCATGGTGTCGTCCTGTTGTAAGTGTAATGCTTCATGGTGTCGTCCTGTTGTAAGTATAATGCTTCATGGTGTCGTCCTGTTGTAAGTGTAATGCTTCATGGTGTCGTCCTGTTGTAAGTATAATGCTTCATGGTGTCGTCCTGTTGTAAGTGTAATGCTTCATGGTGTCGTCCTGTTGTAAGTATAATGCTTCATGGTGTCGTCCTGTTGTAAGTGTAATGCTTCATGGTGTCGTCCTGTTGTAAGTATAATGCTTCATGGTGTCGTCCTGTTGTAAGTATAATGCTTCATGGTGTCGTCCTGTTGTAAGTATAATGCTTCATGGTGTCGTCCTGTTGTAAGTATAATGCTTCATGGTGTCGTCCTGTTGTAAGTATAATGCTTCATGGTGTCGTCCTGTTGTAAGTGTAATGCTTCATGGTGTCGTCCTGTTGTAAGTATAATGCTTCATGGTGTCGTCCTGTTGTAAGTATAATGCTTCATGGTGTCGTCCTGTTGTAAGTATAATGCTTCATGGTGTCGTCCTGTTGTAAGTGTAATGCTTCATGGTGTCGTCCTGTTGTAAGTATAATGCTTCATGGTGTCGTCCTGTTGTAAGTGTAATGCTTCATGGTGTCGTCCTGTTGTAAGTATAATGCTTCATGGTGTCGTCCTGTTGTAAGTATAATGCTTCATGGTGTCGTCCTGTTGTAAGTGTAATGCTTCATGGTGTCGTCCTGTTGTAAGTATAATGCTTCATGGTGTCGTCCTGTTGTAAGTGTAATGCTTCATGGTGTCGTCCTGTTGTAAGTATAATGCTTCATGGTGTCGTCCTGTTGTAAGTATAATGCTTCATGGTGTCGTCCTGTTGTAAGTGTAATGCTTCATGGTGTCGTCCTGTTGTAAGTATAATGCTTCATGGTGTCGTCCTGTTGTAAGTATAATGCTTTATGGTGTCGTCCACAGTTAACTGTTTTTTTCCCCGTTTGAAATGTACCCGTTCTGAATACTGAAGGTAGTTTTGTTGCCTCATCCATGTTGTTTCTACAGGCAGGTGTTCAGGTGAATTTCACCAGGCTTTAGAGATAGAGTGATAGTAATAAATCCCACACTCCCACAATGGGCTTTCTGGTTGTATTGTTATTATTTTTTACATAATAGTCTCTGAGCAAACAGGCACATAGATTCTATTTGACGTCATGATGATCATGGCTGAGGGAATGGGGGGCTGGAGCACCCCCTCCCCCCAGGCACCCCCCCCCCCCCCCGACAGGAGGGGGAATAGTAATAATTTTAATCAAAACAGATTACTGTAAATATCGTCCCACGGCCATGGTGATGATGATAAGAGCGCCGCTCACTTCACACGGGTGTGGTTTGAAAAATAATAATAATACCCACATTTTTCAATGATTTTGCCCCCCTATGGTATGGCCCCCCCTAGTGGTCCGCGGACTTCATGCCGTCGGACTCACAGAGGTGCCTTTTTCTCTCTCTCTGCGCACGCACGCACGCACATACATACACACACGCACGCGCACAGAAAACTGTGACCTGTTGAAAGTAGTTACTTCTTCCCAGCATGCATTGCACTGTTTTAGACAGACACGAACAAAGAGCGGCGGCCATTAGCTTAGCTCTGTTACAGAATAGGGCTGCGGCAAGACCACAACCACATATCGGTAAAAAACCATGTCAGCGAGTAAAGTCACATCCCAGACGGTAAAAGACCACAACATGTCAGCGAGTAAAGTCACATCCCAGACGGTAAAATCGGACCTCAAACGTGAACCAGAGTGGACCGAAGAAGGAGAAAAACCGGACCTCAAACGTGAACCAGAGTGGACCGAAGAAAGAGAAAAATCGGACCTCAAACGTGAACCAGAGTGGACCGAAGAAGGAGACCAACTATTTGGGCTTTTTAAGAGAGAGATGTCGGAGGAACAGATCTACCAGGCAGCCATGCTGAAGCAGCCTGTGATAAAGTTACACAGAATAAGTATGTGCATGTTTTAACGTCACTGTACACTTTGATTTCATCTTCAACAGAAAGCACATGTACACAAATGTTGTCGCTACTCGGTGGAGTAACGGAGTAATGCTTCCTCCTAGGAGTCCTAGCGCTAAACTCAAACTGTAGTTAATTGTCTCCACCAGGCCGAAGGCATGGAGAGAGTATGTTTTGCTTTGATTGATTGATTGAATTATTTATTAACAGTTTGCTGAATTACAGTACATTTTAAGCACAAACTCAATACAAAGGCTGTTAACTGTGAGTGGACGACCCAATTAAGCATTACACTTGTTTACAAGAGGGTCCACCATGTTCATCAAAACATTTAGAGACGTACAAATAGACACTTCTATATAGACAAAGAACAGAACAGGAATTCATCATAAAGCACTCCGTCCGTCCGTCAGTGTGTCCGTCTGTGAACAGCTAATCTCCGGCACCGTTGGCTTGATCGCTGCCAAACTCTGCACACACACTCCCTGGATGCTAGAGCTGAAGCTCTGCCCTGAAGTTTTCACATGGCCCTGTTATAGCGCCACCAGGAGGCCGATTTTTGCAAAACACATTTTTTAACAGTACACCTACAGATAGGGGAGAACGGGGTAAGATGAGCCAGCGTTTAAGTTGAACCACCCCCTTTATCTAGAAAACTAGAAACCTGTGTTGCCATGTGACCTTAAATCTAGTAAGCATCCATAATTTACACCTGGCTGTTAAGTTGGGAAGCACATGGGGAAAGTAGAAAACATTATTTTACACAAAAAACTGTTTTTTGTCGGTCCAAGTAAAATGACTGTTATACAAAGCAAAATGTACCTAGGTCTAAAATGTAATATCATACACGTTGATTTGCCAATGGATAGAACCATGTGAATCATTTAGCAATTAAATTGTCTGAAGTAGCTTATTCTAGTCATTGTTTTCTAAAATGGTGGCTATGGGTAAGATGCGCCAATGTCCGGGGGTAAATGAAAATCACTTCATATTTTTTTATTAAGTCTTTGCTACTCAAATTATACTGAATGACCTTTAGTTTGCATGTACATACTCATTTAAGAGAAGTTTGCAATATTGTATTAACAATATTGCAAATATAAGGTTCTGAATAACAAACTTTATTTAATTGTTTAAATAATAAATAAACAAAGACTATTTGCAAAAGGAAAACTGTTATATTATTATCTGTTCAAGTTTAAGCTTTTAACATTAAAATATCATGTGGTTCGACTTGCCCCTCGACTTGGATCAACTTACCCCTTACCTGGGGCAAATTGAGCCACATGACCACTTTTTTAAAAAAGGTCATTTTCATGGCCCTTCGTCATAGATGCTTACTCATCATTTCAATTGATGGAAGACATCCTGAAATATGGGTAGATCATTAGATTTTACTGCCATCTCATTTTGCCTTGCTTCCAGGACAACTTAAGCAAAAAGTGGTTCATCTTACCCGTTCTCCCCTATTGTCCTAGCATCACGCAAATTGGTACACAGTCTCTAGAGCATTACACTAAACTGGTCTTTCAGATTTGTCATGCTCCATCCTGATTGGCTAAGATTGGCTTCCGAAGTTCGCAGGACTGCTCCGTTTTGAGCAAAATGCTGCAAATCATGAACACATTGTGTGATTTCCGTGAAATGTGCACGCACATTCCTGCTAGGCAGAGGAACAATGCAACTTGAAACTTCTCAAATCAGCCTCATGGTGGCACTATAACTGGCCTATTCATGCTTTTACCTATAATTGCACCGATCTGTGTAAAACTTTGTATGCACACTCCCTAGAGGCCAAGGAAAAATCTTTGCCTTCTTTTTTCCCACATCTGCTCTTTATAGCACCACCAGGATGCCGTGTGTAAAACACATTTTTGTATTACTCCTTCAGATTTTATCAAACTTTCACGCTAATCGGTACACATGATGTCTGTAGTCATGTGATCAACAAGGGTCTGTTTTATTTATCATAATCTAGACTGACTGTTTATAAATTACTTCAAATGTCGGGGGTTTTGCGCGTATCATCTGTGCAGAGAACGCTCACAGACCATTAAAGCGTGTGTATTTACAATTCAGTTGTAAATACCACGTGAGGCACCGCCGAGCGAGGCGCTAGCCGAGCCGAGCGTTGCGAAGGCCACCAGACCCGACTCAGCGCCGTCCGAGTTACGTCCCGATAGGCAGAGAATAGTATATATTAGTAGCCCCTAGTTTCCATGCGCCGACAATAGTTGGAAATGACACGTCCACCAGGGGGAAACCTTGACCAGGCTACTATGGTGAGTAGGCCAGTATGGCCATACTGGGCCCATAAGATGCATGATAAACGGACATACTGGGCCCATAAGATCGTAACGGTCGAATCGGCTACAAATGATCTGTTTGTGTTTCTAACTATGGGTTATTTGAAATCACGCAGATGCTGTACTGTATGATGAACGGGTGAAGCAATAAATCGTTAAAAACATGAAGAGCTGCCTGTGTATCATCATTGGAGCACTGACACACAGAGAACAGTCCAATTGTAACATCAGCGCGTCAGCCAGGTCCAACAAACCGGATCAACCCCCTCAGTAGCTCCGTATAAGACGGACGCTCCTTTAATACCAACTATGTGTTCATTCGGTTCCTACTTGGAACTGAATTTCGGTACCCAATAACCATCCCTAAATACAACACAGCTTGCATGTTTTTTTAAAACATTTCATTTAGCCTATGTTTCTCTCTCCTCATTCTCCATCCCAGATGTCTGTCCTGCCCAACTCAAACATGTCTACAGCAGAAAGAGACATCTCAACCAACACCAGGGAACTCATACAGGAGAGAAGCCCTACGCCTGTGACCAGTGTGGGAGCAGGTTCAGCTGCAGCAGTCTTCTAAAAGTTCATCAAAGAATTCATACAGGGTTGAAGCCCTACGCCTGTGACCAGTGTGGGAGCAGGTTCAGCCAGAGCGGTAGTCTCAAAGTTCACCAGAGAACTCATACAGGGTTGAAGCCCTATGCCTGTGATCAGTGTGGGACTAGGTTCAGCCGCAGCAGTACTCTCAAAGATCACCAGAGAATTCATACAGGAGAGAAGCCCTACGCCTATGACCAGTGTGGGACTAGGTTCAGCATCGAACAGAACCTCAAATGTCACCAGAGAATTCATACTGGTGAGAAGCCCTACCACTGTGACCAGTGTGGGACTAAGTTCAGCTTGAGCGGTCATCTCAAAAGTCACCAAAGAATTCATACAGGAGAGAAGCCCTACCAGTGTGACCAGTGTGAGACTAGGTTCAGCATGAAAAGTGCTCTCAAAGTTCACCAGAGAATTCATACAGGAGAGAAGCCCTACCACTGTGACCAGTGTGGGACTAGGTTCAGCCGCAGCAGTACTCTCAAAGATCACCAGCGAATTCATACAGGAGAGAAGCCCTACCACTGTGACCAGTGTGGGACTAGGTTCCGCATCGAACAGAACCTCAAAGTTCACCAAAGAATTCATACAGGAGAGAAGCCCTACCACTGTGACCAGTGTGGGACTAGGTTCAGCATCGAACAGAACCTCAAAGTTCACCAAAGAATTCATACTGGTGAGAAGCCCTACCACTGTGACCAGTGTGGGACTAAGTTCAGCTTGAGCGGTCATCTCAAAAGTCACCAAAGAATTCATACAGGAGAGAAGCCCTACCAGTGTGACCAGTGTGAGACTAGGTTCAGCATGAAAAGTACTCTCAAAGTTCACCAGAGAATTCATACAGGAGAGAAGCCCTACCACTGTGACCAGTGTGGGACTAGCTTCCGCATGAAATGTACTCTCAAAGATCACCAGAGAACTCATACTGGAAAGACGCCCTACGCCTGTGACCAGTGTGGGACTAGGTTCAGCACGAAACGTACTCTCAAAAATCACCAGAGAATTCATACAGGAGAGGAAGCCCTATGCCTGTGACCAGTGTGGGACTAGGTTCAGTTCGAAATGTACTCTCAAAAATCACCAGAGAAGTCATACAGGAGAGAAGCCTGTGATGTACTTTGGGCAATGGTGCACACTTACCGATACAACACACACACACACACACACACACACCTGAAAACAAACACACACACACACACATTCTCCCCTCAATACATCTCACTTGATGACCTTTTTTCTTTATTACATCATCACTTCCAGCGACAGCAGTGGATTAAAGTGACCATGGAAACGATGATGTAACTTTGCTTGTTAAGGTCAGGTGTAGTTGTGGAAAAGCAGTGGTTGTAAAGTAATTAAGTACATTTACTCAAGGACTCTACTTGAGTACAATTTTGAGGTTTTTATAATTTGTTACTGGAATATTTTCATGTTTCTTTATGCCACTGTGTAGATTTGAGGGGTGCTAAATTCAGCTATTAGTGTAGATTTGAGGGGTGCTAAATTCAGCTATTAGTGTAGATTTGAGGGGTGCTAAATTCAGCTATTAGTGTAGATTTGAGGGGTGCTAAATTCAGCTATTAGTGTAGATTTGAGGGGTGCTAAATTCAGCTATTAGTGTAGATTTGAGGGGTGCTAAATTCAGCTATTAGTGTAGATTTGAGGGGTGCTAAATTCAGCTATTAGTGTAGATTTGAGGGGTGCTAAATTCAGCTATTAGTGTAGATTTGAGGGGTGCTAAATTCAGCTATTAGTGTAGATTTGAGGGGTGCTAAATTCAGCTATTAGTGTAGATTTGAGGGGTGCTAAATTCAGCTATTAGTGTAGATTTGAGGGGTGCTAAATTCAGCTATTAGTGTAGATTTGAGGGGTTCTATATTCAGCTATTAGTGTAGATTTGAGGGGTTTTAAATTCAGCTATTAGTGTAGATTTGAGGGGTGCTAAATTCAGCTATTAGTGTAGATTTGAGGGGTGCTATATTCAGCTATTAGTGTAGATTTGAGGGGTGCTAAATTCAGCTATTAGTGTAGATTTGAGGGGTGCTAAATTCAGCTATTAGTGTAGATTTGAGGGGTGCTAAATTCAGCTATTAGTGTAGATTTGAGGGGTGCTATATTCAGCTATTAGTGTAGATTTGAGGGGTGCTAAATTCAGCTATTAGTGTAGATTTGAGGGGTGCTATATTCAGCTATTAGTGTAGATTTGAGGGGTGCTAAATTCAGCTATTAGTGTAGATTTGAGGGGTGCTAAATTCAGCTATTAGTGTAGATTTGAGGGGTGCTAAATTCAGCTATTAGTGTAGATTTGAGGGGTGCTAAATTCAGCTTTTAGTGTAGATTTGAGGGGTGCTAAATTCAGCTATTAGTGTAGATTTGAGGGGTGCTAAATTCAGCTATTAGTGTAGATTTGAGGGGTGCTATATTCAGCTATTAGTGTAGATTTGAGGGGTGCTAAATTCAGCTATTAGTGTAGATTTGAGGGGTGCTAAATTCAGCTATTAGTGTAGATTTGAGGGGTGCTATATTCAGCTATTAGTGTAGATTTGAGGGGTGCTATATTCAGCTATTAGTGTAGATTTGAGGGGTGCAATATTCAGCTATTAGTGTAGATTTGAGGGGTGCTAAATTCAGCTATTAGTGTAGATTTGAGGGGTGCTAAATTCAGCTATTAGTGTAGATTTGAGGGGTGCTATATTCAGCTATTAGTGTAGATTTGAGGGGTGCTATATTCAGCTATTAGTGTAGATTTGAGGGGTGCTATATTCAGCTATTAGTGTAGATTTGAGGGGTGCTATATTCAGCTATTAGTGTAGATTTGAGGGGTGCTATATTCAGCTATTAGTGTAGATTTGAGGGGTGCTATATTCAGCTATTAGTGTAGATTTGAGGGGTTCTATATTCAGCTATTAGTGTAGATCTTCTTCTTACACAAACATTAAAATCCCAACGACAATGAATGGAAAATCATATGTGGACGTCTGGACGAGCAAATCGGATATTTTTGTCCTACAAATATGATGTAAATTTGTGGCATCACAAACCTTAAATGCCGTTGACAATGAAGGGAAAATGTACGTCATATGTAGACGAGCAAATTGGCGAACCGATCACACAGTTGTTGATGAGATGATTTATGATGGTAAGAGCGCCCCTCACTTCACACGGCTGTGATTTGTTTTTTGTTTTTGTTAAGTTATTAACAGCTGTACGAGTACCTCACATATTGCTGGACTTTAATATCTTTCGATGTGAAATATTGTTTATGGAATATAATACATCGGGTAAAATTGTCACTAGGCATGCCCAAATATGGAGTCTATGCAGAATTGTGTGGTCAATTGGCTAATTTGGGCCCTGGTTAGTATCCTGGTTAATTGCCTGTGTCAGTTTGCTCATGCGTGTGGAGATCGAGGGAAAGTAAAAGCCACTTTTCCACGTGAAAATGCACAAAAGTGTGTGTGCATGACGCAGGCCTGGCGCCACGAGGGGTGAAAGGGGACCCCTCATCCCGACCTCCTTTTTTTTGTAATAATTTCAATAATAAAATACAAAACTACATTTTGTGCTGGATTGGTTTTCTAGTGAAATTTGGCAGTGATATTCACTAGCAGCACTGGTTATACAACTCGAAACATGCTGCTATACAAACAAAAACATGTATTGTACAGGCATGCAAGGAACATCTAACATGCGCCATGGCCATCTCCCATCTGGGAAGAACAGGAAGTACGACATTCCTGAGGCACAGGAATTTAACACATGTTAATTCGGATCAACTGAATGTATGTGTCTGACATATGATTGTCTGCCATTGGGGGGGAGGGGTGCTATTGATGCAGTGGATCAGAGCAAGTGGCAAAGTGGGCTGTGGACTATTGTGGACACGCTGAAGAATGTATTCTTTGAGCACAGACGCATGCAGTTCACTTAATGTGGTCTGCTGATTAATATCAGAATACTGATATGTTATTGATTTCAGCTGTTCCAATTGCAAACATGCAAACATGGCCCGCTTTAATTACTTCAGTCTATATTAGTAGCTTAATGACTAGTACTACTCTTTTTTATGTCCAATATTTGCATTTCAGTTCATAAAGTTAACATAACATATACATGTATTTGAAATTTAATAAAAAAAAGATTACTTTTCCGGATTCCAATTAAAAAATAGGTGAAAATAATTCAGGATTCCAATTTAAAAAAATAGCAAAAAAGCAGATGTACAAGCTCAAAATGCATCGCACTGCGACACGTTTTGAGCTTGTAGATCAGCTATTTTTGACTATATGCATTGTGGCCCTCTGGAGTGAGTTTGAAATAGTGGCCCTCTCCATCATCAAAGTTGCCCACCCCTGCCCTATCCAATGTTGTTTTGTAGCCTACTGTGATGTTGGCAAATGGCAATAATAGCACAGTAAAGATGATAATAATCGAATATGATGTGTGTAGTTCTTTATAGATCTATAGCCTCTTAATTTTTATCTCAAAGTGCACCAGATTGAAGCATTTATCGCAAATGTATAAAAACAAATCTGGAGCCCATGGGGGGAAGCCCCCCCGGACCCCCCTGGCGGGGCAGCCCCCCCGGACCCCCCTGGCGGGGCAGCCCCCCAGGACCCCCCTGGGGGGGAAGCCCCCTCGGACCCCCCTGGCGGGGCAGCCCCCCCGGACCCCCCTGGCGGGGCAGCCCCCCCGGACCCCCCTGGGGAAGCCCCCCGGACCCCCCTGGCGGGGCAGGAAGCCCCCTCGGACCCCCCTGGGGGGGAAGCCCCCTCGGACCCCCCTGGGGGGGAAGCCCCCTCGGACCCCCCTGGGGGGGGAAGCCCCCCGGGGCAGGAAGCCCCCCCGGACCCCCCTGGGGGGGAAGCCCCCTCGGACGCCCCTGGGGGGAAGCCCCCCCCGGACCCCCCTGGCGGGGCAGCCCCCCCGGACCCCCCTGGGGGGGAAGCCCCCCCGGACCCCCCTGGGGGGGAAGCCCCCTCGGACCCCCCTGGCGGGGAAGCCCCCCCCGGACCCCCCTGGCGGGGCAGGAAGCCCCCCCGGACCCCCCTGGCGGGGCAGCACTAACATTCTAATCTTGCATAGGACCACCTGAGTCATAGAACTGACACTGCCTGCTTGATTTAACAATGATTTAACAATGCAATATGGGTTTTTTTGCCCCCTCAAAGATCTCAATTGCCACCTCAGTCATTTCATCCTGCAGCCGGCCCTGGCACGAGGCGTGTGTACGAGGCACGTGCATGACGCGTGCACAAGCATTTTGCGGAGCATTCCCTCCCTACTGAACGTTGAGCGCCTCCTACTGTAAATATCGTCCCGTGGCCATGATGATGATGTATGATGATAAGAGCACCGCTCACTTCACACAGGTGTGATTTAAAAAATACCTACTTTTTTCACTGATTTTGCCCCCCTATGGTATGGCCCCCCCTAGTGGTCCGCGGACCAGCAATGCCGTCGGACTCACAGAGGTGCCTTTTCCCCTCTCTCTCTGTGACCTGTTGAAAGTAGTTACTTCTTCCCAGCATGCATTGCACTGTTTTAGACAGACAGTCAGACACATAGATATATATAAACTCTAAATGGCTCAAGGCGGAGTATCTATGGTCAGACACAGACAAAGAGCGGCGGCCATTAGCTTAGCTCTGTTACAGAATAGGGCTGCGGCAAGACCACAACCACATATCGGTAAAAGACCACAACATGTGCCCAGGCGGTGGCGTAACCGTCTGGGCACCCGACTGGTAATCCAGTCGCAGTGTGCCGCGGGTTTGACTCCCGAGCCCGACACGGCCTTTACTGCATGTCTTCCCCCCATCTCTCTCCCGTTTCCTGTCAGCCCCTTCAAAAACCAATAAAAAGGCGTAAGCCGCAAAAAAGTATCTTTAAAAAAAAACCCACAACATGTGAGCGAGTAAAGTCACATCCCAGACGGTAAAAGAACATGTGAGCGAGTAAAGTCACATCCCAGACGGTAAAAGACCACAACATGTCAGCGAGTAAAGTCACATCCCAGACGGTAAAAGACCAACATGTCAGCGAGTAAAGTCACATCCCAGACGGTAAAATCGGACCTCAAACGTGAACCAGAGTGGACCGAAGAAGGAGACCAACTATTTGGGCTTTTTAAGAGAGAGATGTCGGAGGAACAGATCTACCAGGCAGCCATGCTGAAGCAGCCTGTGATAAAGTTACACAGAATAAGTAAGTGCATGTTTTAACGTCACTGTACACTTTGATTTCATCTTCAACAGAAAGCACATGTACACAAATGTTGTCGCTACTCGGTGGAGTAACGGAGTAATACTCCCTCCTAGGAGTCCTAGCGCTAAACTCAAACTGTAGTTAATTGTCTCCACCAGGCCGAAGGCATGGAGAGAGTATGTTTTGCTTTGATGGATTGGTTGAATTATTTATTAACAGTTTGCTGAATTACAGTACATTTTAAGCACAAACTCAATACAAAGGCTGTTGTGAGTGGACGACCCAATTAAGCATTACACTTGTTTACAAGAGGGTCCACCATGTTCAGTTCATCAAAACATGTAGAGACGTGTGACCAAGGCCGAATCAGCCACACAGAATTTGGGCAGTAGAATATTCTTTATCGTTATTATTTTATAAGACATACAACCTTTAATTATTAGAGTGGCACAGTTTAAGGTGCTAGAGATATCAAAGTTGTACACCTCACTAGATAATCCTGGGACTACGCCAGCCGTCATTTATAGAGAAACGGCAACTCGTTTTATCATTATTACTCTTAGCTTCAGTTTGTTCAAGGACACACAGGTTCACTTTTTACCAGGTGAGAGAGCAACCATAACAAAATGGACACTGAATCAAAATATAACATCTGTTTATTAATCCTATACATGGGCTCCTAAGACACCTGCTAAAATACAATATTTATTTAATCTTAAAACGAAGTAGCGAAATACAAAACAAAATCCTTAAAACCAGTCAATTACAAAAAGTGTGCTAAAGTGCAATGGGTTCAGACAGTTCTTTTTGTTATCAGAGAGAGCCTCCAGTCAGTCCAGCATCAGAATACTACGTCCATTTCAACACCTCCTGAAAGTACAGAAGGCAAAGGCCAGTTTCTCCGTTCCACAAACAGGTACAGCTCACATACGCCAGGGTGATAGAATCAACAGTAGTGCGGGATGAAACAGTACTCACACACCACGGGCAGTTTCACCTACCCGCTGCGTTTGTTGGGAATCCGAACTCTGTAACACCACTCCTGGTCACCGGAACAGCTCACTCGATTCCCTCCGCCGTCAACAGGTTGGTCACACGCGAGTCCCTCTCCTCTCTCGGCTCGCACCTTGGTGTGCCAACGAATTTCCGCTCACTCTCTCTCGGTCCTCCTGTCACCCTTCCACACTCAACAGAGCAGCACACACACACACACCCTCCTCCCAACAAGCCCTCTTTTGTACTGGCAACAATCTGTGCTGATTAGACAGCTCCTCCTCCATTTCTCACCACTGACAGCTGTCAGGTAATGACGCTGACGTCATGCTCAGTCCTTCACACATAAGTTCATATATCCAATCGACAGCGCTAAGCATTTATATATATAATAAGGAAGGATACTATAAGTCACTGATAGATATATAATACAGGGTATTAATGCAAAAACAAAAAAGAAAAACAAAAAGAGAAACCTGATTTTGACACCGGTCACAGACGTACAAATAGACACTTCTATATAGACAAAGAACAGAACAGGAATTCATCATAAAGCACTCTGTAGTCCGTCCGTCCGTCAGTGTGTCCGTCTGTGAACAGCTAATCTCCGGCACCGTTGGCTTGATCGCAGCCAAACTCTGCACACACCCTGGATGCCAGAGCTGAAGCTCTGCCCTGAAGTTTTCACATGGCCCTGTTATAGCGCCACCAGGAGGCCGATTTTTGCAAAACACATTTTTTAACAGTACACCTACAGATAGGGGAGAACGGGGTAAGATGAGCCAGCGTTTAAGTTGAACCACCCCCTTTATCTAGAAAACTAGAAACCTGTGTTGCCATGTGACCTTAAATCTAGTAAGCTACTAAGCATCCATAATTTACACCTGGCTGTGAAGTTGGGAAGCACATGGGGAAAGTAGAAAACATTCTTTTACACAAAAAACAGTTTTTTGTCTGTCAAAGTAAAATGTATACAAAGTTATACAAAGCAAAATGTACCTAGGTCTAAAATGTAATATCATACACGTTGATGATTTGCCAATGGATAGAACCATGTGAATCATTTAGCAATTAAATTGTCTGAAGTAGCTTATTCTAGTCATTGTTTTCTAAAATGGTAGCTATGGGTAAGATGAGCCAATGTCCGGGGGTAAATGGGAATCACTTCATATTTTTTTATGAAGTCTTTGCTACTCAAATTATACTGAATGACCTTTAATTTGCATGTACATACTCATTTAAGAGAAGTTTGCAATATTGTATTAACAATATTGCAAATATAAGGTTCTGAATAACAAACTTTATTTAATTGTCTTAATATTGTTTAAATAATAAATAAACAAATAAATAAGACTATTTGCAAAAGGAAAACTGTTATTATATTATTATCTGTTCAAGTTTAAGCTTTTAACATTAAAATGTCATGTGGTTCGACTTGCCCCTCGACTTGGATCAACTTACCCCTTACCTGGGGCAAATTGAGCCACATGACCACTTTTTTTAAAAAGGTCATATTTTCATGGCCCTTTGTCATAGATGCTAGGGGGAGGGGAGGGGAGGAGGAATGCAGAGTGTGTGCTCTGACTATTCCAGCTGTCTACTCCTCCATTCAACAATGTGTTACAGAGAGACACGCAGCTATACATCTCCTTACAACGGTGCTTTACCAGAGTTTGCTGTTATAAATAGCGCTTGACTGTGCGTTTAGGTCAGGAAACTATAGGCAGAACCGAAAGTGAATTATTTGTATGGGTACCCGGTACCAACTGTAACAGCCAAATGGGTGACCATGGGGTGGCGCTGTGGTCTAGCACCAGGTTCACAGGCGTTGGTAGGAAGGCTTGACCCGGAAGGGCAATGGTTTCTGACCGCAGGTACGTCACCGCTGTTTAAACAATGTAGAGCGAAATGTTTGTCTGAAATATTCATTTGTCTCAAATTACACCCGTTTCGACTGGTATCAATGGACAAGACCGCAGTTATCAGTTAGGATCAGTACGAAAGTTTCGAGCTAGTATGGGCATGCTCTGCCGACCCAACGGCTCAGTCGGTAGTTCTCCGTGATTATTTCGCTTGATAATCACTGATCTGTGTCTGGTGGCCTTGAGCCACGTGAGGCACCGCCGAGCGAGGCGCTAGCCGAGCGAGTCGCCGTGCCGAGCGTTGCGAAGCCGACTCAGCGCCGTCCGAGTTACGTCCCGATAGGCAGAGAATAGTATATATTAGTAGCCCCTAGTTTCCATGCGCCGACAATAGTTGGAAATGACACGTCCACCAGGGGGAAACCTTGACTGGGCCCATAAGATGCATGATAAACGGACATACTGGGCCCATAAGATCGTAACGGTCGAATCGGCTACAAATTATCTGTTTGTGTTTCTAACTATGGGTTATTTGAAATCACGCAGATGCTGTACTGTATGATGAACGGGTGAAGCAATAAATCGTTAAAAACATAAAGAGCTGCCTGTGTATCATCATTGGAGCACTGACACACAGAGAACAGTCCAATTGTAATATCAGCGCGTCAGCCAGGTCCAACAAACCGGATCAACCCCCTCAGTAGCTCCGTATAAGACGGACGCTCCTTTAATACCAACTATGTGTTAATTCGGTTCCTACTTGGAACTGAATTTCAGTACCCAATAACCATCCCTAAATACAACACAGCTTGCATGTTATTTTAAAACATTTTATTTAGCCTGTTTCTCTCTCCTCATTCTCCCTCCCAGATGTCTTTCCTGCCCAACTCAAACATGTCTACAGCAGAAAGAGACATCTCAACCAACACCAGAGAACTCATACAGGAGAGAAGCCCTACGCCTGTGACCAGTGTGGGAGCAGGTTCAGCCAGAGCAGTGCTCTCAACCAACACCAGAGAACTCATACAGCAGAGAAGCACTACCACTGTGACCAGTGTGGGACTACGTTCAGCATGAAAAGTGCTCTCAAACTTCACCAGAGAATTCATACAGGAGAGAAGCCCTACCACTGTGACCTGTGTGGGACTAGGTTCAGCCGCAGCAGTACTCTCAAAGATCACCAGCGAAGTCATACAGGAGAGAAGCCCTACCACTGTGACCAGTGTGGGACTAGGTTCACCACGAGCAGTAATCTCAACGTTCACCAGATAATTCATACAGGAGAGAAGCCCTACCACTGTGACCAGTGTGGGAAACGGTTCACCATGATCAATAATCTCAAAGTTCACCAGAGAATTCATACAGGAGAGAAGCCCTACCACTGTGACCAGTGTGGGACTAGGTTCACCACGAGCAGGCTACTCAAACTTCACCAGAGTATTCATACAGGAGAGAAGCCCTACCACTGTGACCTGTGTGGGACTAGGTTCAGCCACAGCAGTCATCTCAAAAGTCACCAGATAATTCATACAGGAGAGAAGCCCTACGCCTGTGACCAATGTGGGAAACGGTTCACCATGATCAGTAATCTCAAAGTTCACCAGAGAATTCATACAGGAGAGAAGCCCTACCACTGTGACCAGTGTGGGAAACGGTTCACCATGATCAGTAATCTCAAAGTTCACCAGAGAATTCATACAGGAGAGAAGCCCTACCACTGTGACCAGTGTGGGAAACGGTTCACCATGATCAGTAATCTCAAATTTCACCAGAGAATTCATACAGGAGAGAAGCCCTACCACTGTGACCAGTGTGGGACTAGGTTCACCGCGAGCAGTCAACTCAAAAATCACCAGAGAATTCATACAGGAGAGAAGCCCTACGCCTGTGACCAGTGTGGGACTAGGTTCAGTTTGAAATGTACTCTCAAAAATCACCAGAGAATTCATACAGGAGAGAAGCCCTAAATTCAGCTATTAGTGTAGATTTGAGGGGTGCTATATTCAGCTATTAGTGTAGATTTGAGGGGTGCTATATTCAGCTATTAGTGTAGATTTGAGGGGTGCTATATTCAGCTATTAGTGTAGATTTGAGGGGTGCTATATTCAGCTATTAGTGTAGATTTGAGGGGTGCTATATTCAGCTATTAGTGTAGATTTTCTTCTTACATAAACATTAAATTCCAACGACAATGAATGGAGAATTTACATCATATGTGGACGAGCAAATCGGCTATTTTTGTCCTTCACAAAGGACTCATTGACAATGAATGGATGATGTACGATGATAAGAGCGCCCCTCACTTCACACGGGTGTGATTTATTTTAGTTTTTTCCTATAAATAGATTTTGTCTCCACACGTCTCATATTTGCCACTGACAAGGAAAGGAATAATTAGGTCACATGTTCCTCAAATATGACGTAAATTTGTGGCAACACAAACATTAAATGCCATTTAATGATATATATAAAGCTTTAATGTTTGTTTTTCAACGATGCTTGTTTAAGGAAACGCCTCATAGACGATAAAGATAAATGTAATGTTTGTTTTGAGACTAAAACAAACATTAGCACCCGTTG
Source organism: Electrona antarctica (assembly GCF_951216825.1). NCBI lineage: Eukaryota > Metazoa > Chordata > Actinopteri > Myctophiformes > Myctophidae > Electrona > Electrona antarctica. The sequence continues at coordinate 901,292 of NC_136802.1, read as the reverse complement.
CTTAAACGCACATTATGTTGTAATTGATGTTGTAAGATGATAAGAACGCCCCTCACTTCACACAGGTGTGATTTTATATAATTATATATAGTTCTCTTTTACAATAATAATAATCACATTTATCACAGATTCTTCTCCACATGACATTGTATTTTTGAGCCCCTCCTATAGAGCGTCGCAGTCCCGCCTCCTACCCTGGACCAGGAAATTAAACCCAATGCATTTTTCCCATAGACATTTCTTAAGGTATTTATTTAAAGACGGTTACGCCGCGGACAAAGCCAACTCGAGTCGTGACAACTCATGACAACACAAACAATATTTTGGACCAAGCAAATAATTACAAAGAAGAAAAACAACAAAAAAAGTGTTGTTATCTGCCGTTTTTTTTCTTCTTTCTAATTATTTGTTCGGCCCAAAAAATTGTGTTTGTTGTCATGATTTGTCACGACTCGAGTTGGCTTTGTCCGCGGCGTAAACGTCTTTAAATAAATACTTTCTGAAATGTCTATGAGGAAAATGAACGGAGAATCATTTCCTGGTCCAGGGTAGGAGGCGGGACTGCGACGCTCTATAGGGGGCACTAGCCCCTTCTATGCAGCTTTTAGTGTCCGTCCACAAACTTGGTCTTAAACAAACATTAGATTCCTGTTGACAATGAATGGAGGATTTTACGTCACAGTGTCTGAGCAAAGAGGCATAGTGTCTATTTAATGATATGATGATGTACGATGATAAGAGCGCCCCTCACTTCACACAGGTGTGATTTTGTTTTTGTTGTTTCATGGTGAAATATTACAGAACAGTTCCTCACATGGACCATGTGTACTTTAATATCTTTTGATTAGAAATATTGTTTATGGAATATAATACATCGGGTAAAATTGTCAGGCATGCCCAAATATGGAGTCTATTGAGATGTTGTCAGAACAGTTCCAGCTCCATATTTGGAGATCTAGGGGTGTGCAGGTGTGGTAAATTGACTAATTTGGGCCCTGTCCAGAACCCGGCCGGGCAGAGGCCTTTGTGCTGGTTCTGGACAACCGGCTATCCGACGGACTCGACACCGGGCATTGCACTCCCTGTGGGGGTGTGGAACGCGTGTGTCAAATTTGAAGTTGTCACAGTCTGTATCCCTGTTGTATTTTTCATGTATTCTTTTGTTTTTAGTTAAGAGTTTTACTTTTCACTTGTGTACCTTTATTTTGTAGTATTGTTTTGTGCCTTCCTGTCTTGCCTCTGTAGTTCTCTACCTGCCTTGCCTAACCTTGTGATTCGTCAGTGTTTCCACCTGTGTCCTCTTAGTTCCCCAGCCAATCACCTGTGTTGATTTGTCAGAAATGCGAATCCCTAGACTCCTTCAAAACTGCTCTCAAAGGGCACCTACGGACGTCTGCAATTCGAAACTGGGCCCCGTAGTTATTGAAAAATAGCAGATCTATGAACTTGTAGATCTGCTATTTTTGAAAAATCGTAAAAATGCGGCACAAATCTTTGAATATATATTCTTTCAGAACGAACGTTTTTTTAATTTCAACGTCAAGCCTAAATGGATTAAATAATCTGTATTAATCTGTCTATTCCTATTATATCGTTGTGATGGCCCCTGGCCATATTTATTATTATTGGAGTTATACTTTTGGTTAATGATAGTATGAGGTGATATTAGTAGTAGGAGGGTATTGTGTTGGTGTGTGTGTTCTGTCTTCAGTCCAGGTGGTGAGCTGCAGTGTTCTGTGGAAGAGGCTGGGGTGTTGGCTTCATTGCCATCAATAGTAATTGATGCTCTGGTCACGGAGGCGTGGCCAGGTTCCTTCTCACCTGTGAGGAACTGATCACCCTCAGAGGATTGGTGGCTGCTCTCGTCTCCATGGCAACGCTGAGGTGGCAGGCCCAGCCCTCACTATAAAAGCCAGTCTGAGCCTGACTGTCGCGGGGGAAGGAGGCAATCCTCTTTCCCCCTACCCCAACCAACTAGTGACTTTGATTTGAATCCCTTCGGAAAGGATTATGTTTGCTTAGTTGTAGTTTGTCATTTGTTGTTGTTAGTCTGAAGTCAACTCATTGGTTCAGCTTATGTAAATATTCATTAATTTATCCACATTCTGGTTAATAAACTATATTTTTGCATAAGCTGCTGCTTCTCATTTCCAACATGTTGCGGGTCTTTGCCCCTAGACACTAAGGGTCGTAACAATCGTGCATCCCTAATTCCTAGTCCTAGTGTGTTCTATAGTGTAGATTTTTGTCTTAACACAAACATTAAATACCATTGACAATGAATGGAGAGTTTACGTTATATGTAGACGAGCAAATCGACATGTTGCGTCATGCTGATGTACGATGATAAGAGGCGAGCGCCCCTCACTTCACTGGGTTTTATATCCACCCCCTCCTCACCCCCTCCTGGTTTTATATCCACCCCCTCCTCATCGATGATAAGAGGCGAGCGCCCCTCACTTCACTGGGTTTTATATCCACCCCCTCCTCCATCTTTACAACTTTCCGAGTCCTCGGATCTCCGCCTTATCTTCAGTATATCTGTGGCTTGTTGCCATCCAATCAGAAGAAGATTTTAAAGGAGCGTCATTGTGACATCATCACACAATGTGTTTAATAAGGACTTCACTTTCAACAATTCCTCAGTTTTGTATTATATATTCTGCAAGGTATTTTATCTGGAGTCGGACAACGGAAGAATAGGGCTAACTCCTTAATTGTCTACAAGCGGAACGGGTAAACGGGAAGAAAGAGCTAATCTAATTTGGAAACGAGAGGTCAAAGTCAGCGTTGACATTTAGCCGAAGTTCAAAACACATCGTCGTCATCATGTCCAGATCCAGGGCGTCTCCGTCGTGCCCCCCCGCCGGTTCGGGCGCCAATAACAACGTGTTTGAGCGCAAGATGGACTTCTCCGTCCTCTTCAAGTTCAGCCAGATCCCGCGCTCCACCCAGGAGCACCTGAAGAAGGTGTACTCCAGCCTGGCGCTGTGCATGCTGGTGGCGGCCGCCGGCGCCTACGTGCACGTGGTCACCCGCCTCTTCCAGGGAGGCCTGGCGTCGCTGCTGGGCTCGCTGGGAACGCTGCTCTGGCTGGCCGCCACCCCGCACAACCACAAGACGGAGCGGAAGAGGCTGGCCATCCTGTCGGCCTTCGCCTTCTGCACGGGCCTGGGCCTGGGCCCCGTGCTCGACTACGTCGTCCAGGTAAACCCGGCCGTGGTGCCCACGGCGTTCCTGGGCACGGCGGCCGTGTTCGCCTGCTTCACGCTCAGCGCGCTGTACGCGGAGCGCCGCAGCTACCTCTACCTGGGCGGCGCGCTCATGTCCGGCCTGTGCCTGCTGCTGAGCGCGTCCGTGGCCAACCTGTTCCTGGGCTCCGTGGCGCTGTTCCGCGCGCACACGGTCGCCGGCCTGCTGGTGTTCTGCGGCTTCGTGCTGTTCGACACGCAGCTCATCATAGAGAAGGCTGCGCGCGGCGACAGGGACTACGTGTGGCACTGCGTGGACCTGTTCCTCGACTTCGTCACCATCTTCAGGAAGCTGATGGTTCTCATGGCCATGAACGACAAGGACAAGAAGAAGGAGAAGGGAAAAAACAGCAGGGACAACGGCGACTCTCTGTAAGGTTCAACTATAGAGAGAAAAGAGAAAGAAAGGAGCTCTTCTCTGAAGAGCTTCCCACAACCTGATCAGCGGCATTTATATAATATATATATTCCAGATCGCTCGGTTGTAGCAGTAATTGTTAAGAGCCTCTGCCTGATGAACAAAAAGCCTAATCCCTAATAGGCTGCTGATTAGGATGTTGGCTTTCCGACCAGGGCGGCTGGCGTAGCCACTATAGGCTGGTATTGGAGCTGAAAGCGACACCCTTCTGGAGCACCAGCCAACACCAAGATGTTTTTCTTTTTTTCCCCTTGAGCGCGGTGCATGTTTTAAATATTGTTTTGTAAACTCCAGCAGCTTGGCGTTGCGCCTGCTGAGAGCTCAAATATCTTAAAAACTCTGGCCGTCTTGAAGCGCTGCACGCTGCACCACCAGGAGAGCGCCCTGTGCTGTCTGAAGGTGCGTTCAGACTTGGATGGTTAGAGCGGTGCGATTACATACAAAGTCAATGCAAAGATGAAACGTTGTGCGAGCGCGCCCCGAACAGGCGCGGCGCGACCTGGCACAGCACAAACAGGATGAACGGAGGCGAACATTTATAAATTCAAGTCTGAACGCACCTTAAGACACGGCGGGGTCTAAGAGACGAGACACACAGCTGGGGAACTCACTTTCTTTATTTCCTGTTTTGAGGGCCCTCCTATATCCAAGGGGCCAGTGAAGCTATTCAACGTTGAAGCTCTGGGCCCTAGTGGTAGGAGGAGGGACTACAGGCGGACCCGTGGATTCATGACCGGGAAACCCCGTGCAGCTGGGCTTTAACATTGAGCGCTCGGTTGCACTTCCGCATTTGACCACCAAAATTTGGTGGTCAAATGCGGAAGTAGACGTTCTGAGACGGTACTTCCGGCAGTCTTCCGGGTGCTTCAAAACGCCACTGAGCAACTTCCACTGACATGAATAGCTGGGGGGGGCGGAGCTTCGCGCCAGTTCAGTCTCTATCCTTTTATATACTCTATGCCTATATCCAGCTACACAAACACAAAAAAATTTACGTTTTAAGGGCACCCTCACTTCACACAGGTGTGATATTTGAGGGGCGCTAGCCCCTCCTATATACAGCTTTTGTTCCTATGTGTCTCAATATTTGCCTTTGACAACGGAAGCAGAAATTAGGTCAAATGTCCACCAAATATAGCGTAAATTTATGCCAACATAAAGCGGCCCTCATTTCACACGGGTGTGATTTTTATAGTATAGTTTGTTGACTACTTTTGATGCAGTAATGTTTGTGAAGGCCACACCCACGCCCCGCTAGCCACTCCCACTCCCATGCCCAGCTTTCTGCGTTTGTGTGAACACAAACATTGGCTTAATTATGATTGGCTGACCACACCCATAGTGATGATTTGATTGGCTGAGCAAAGTACATATTGAAGCTAAAAGTGAGAGCAGAAAAGTGAGGTCGCAAATTGTGATTGGCCGGTGTTGATGTATGATGATAAGAGCGCCCCTCACTTCACACGGGTGTGATTTTTTATTCTTTCTTTCTTTCTTTCTTTTGAGGTATTTAAAAAAAAGTCGTTAAAAGTCCGCTGCACCAATCGTGTGCACACTGCTAGTAGGACGTACCTCCACAATTCAAAAAGCTTTTACATTATTGTTTTAATTTTAGTTAGGCCTATATTTATTTGCACAATAAAATCATTTCAAAAAGAGAAAATAAGTGCAGGCGAGAAAGAAAGCTCATAAAGGGCTTATATACCTGGGGCTCCATTTCCGTCACCGCTAAACCCCTTATCTTATCCCTAAACCCCTTATCCCTAAACCCCTTATCCCTAAACCCCTTATCCCTAAACCCCTTATCCCTAAACCCCTTATCCCTAAACTTCTTTTCCTTCTTTTTTACTATTTTGAAAAACATTTTTGAATAGTTCAACCAGCCAATCTACATTGACACGTTGTGAGCTTGTAGACTGGGCCATTTTAACTATTCAAAAATGTTTTGCAAAATAGTAAAAAATAAGTTTAGGGATAAGTGGTTTAGCGGTGACGAAAATGGAGCCCCTGGTTCTCACCTGCAATAATTAAACAAATTTATAATATTAAATATTCAATATTTTTATGATTATTACATATTTAAGTATTTTTAACTTTAGTTAAGTGGATGCAAAGGGAATGAAAGGAACATGTCCCCACAGGGAGGGCCGTCACTCTGGTGATGCAATAGCCTACGTTGCTGAACAAGATTTAATGTCATACTTGATGTTATTTTTCTTCTTTTGACTTATATTATTGTAAGGGATAATGTCTGGCTAGGTGGTCGTTGTCGGGAGATAATTCACCAACAGGGAGTTTAATTATAATTATATAAGTTGCAATGCGAAAATGGAAGCCATCGTTCTCACGATAATAAAAATCAAAAAATGTTTGTAAAAAGAAAATTGTTTAAAAAAAAATCTGCCTAACGATGATGTCACTGGTGGATGGGTTTCTGAACTGTTGTTGCCTAATTAATAATACCTGATTATGTGAATCACTCTTAGATTCTATAATAATCATGATGTCCTTTTTGCTTATTCCACTGTTGTGGATTTGAGAAATGTGTAACACTGTATTTAATGATATTTCATTAATTGATCTAATGACCGTGTTGTGTTGGTTCCACCCACTGACGAGTAACGTGACCCGTGGGCAGTGGCGTGCACAGACATTTAGAGGGGCAGGTGCTCAAGTTAAAAAAGGGCACCTTGTGCAGCGCGTGGAACCGGCCGGTTGCCTTAATCCATTTTGGGCGGGAACCCCTTTTGGTGTTAGCATTATGTTATGCTTTAGCTATTGAAAAATAGCAGATCTACAAGAGTGGCGCGCTACGAGCTTGTAGGTCTGCTATTTTTTTAAAAGAAAAAGTTTTTTTTTTTTTTTTTTCAAAAGAGCACATTGCCAAAAGGGCAGGGGGTGCTCTAGCACCCCCTAGTGTCTATCTGTGCACGCCACTGCCCGTGGGTGTCTATTTAAGTGGGTGGATCACTGACAACTTGAGTTTGACCAGATGAAGAGCCTTGGCTCGAAACGTCATCAATAAATGTATCTTTTGGAGCATATGAGTGTGCGGGTTCCCTCTCTTTTCATGGGTTTCTGAACTGCCCACAGTCCTCCTATGAGACACATACTGGTTTCTGAACTGCCCACAGCCCTCCTATGAGACACATACTGGTTTCTGAACTGCCCACAGCCCTCCTATGAGACACAGACTGGTTTCTGAACTGCCCACAGCCCTCCTATGAGACACAGACTGGTTTCTGAACTGCCCACAGCCCTCCTATGAGACACAGACTGGTTTCTGAACCGCCCACAGCCCTCCTATGAGACACAGACTGGTTTCTGAACTGCCAACAGCCCTCGACACAGACTGGTTTCTGAACCGCCCACAACCCTCCTATGAGACACAGACTGGTTTCTGAACTGCCCACAGCCCTCCTATGAGACAGACTGGTTTCTGAACTGCCCACAGCCCTCCTATGAGACACAGACTGGTTTCTGAACTGCCCACAGCCCTCCTATGAGACACAGACTGGTTTCTGAACTGCCCACAGCCCTCCTATGAGACACAGACTGGTTTCTGAACTGCCCACAGCCCTCCTATGAGACACAGACTGGTTTCTGAACCGCCCACAGCCCTCCTATGAGACACAGACTGGTTTCTGAACTGCCCACAGCCCTCGACACAGACTGGTTTCTGAACCGCCCACAACCCTCCTATGAGACACAGACTGGTTTCTGAACTGCCCACAGCCCTCCTATGAGACACAGACTGGTTTCTGAACTGCCCACAGCCCTCCTATGAGACACAGACTGGTTTCTGAACCGCCCACAGCCCAGACACAGACTGGTTTCTGAACCACCCACAACCCTGACACAGACTGGTTTCTGAACTGCCCACAGCCCTCCTATGAGACACAGACTGGTTTCTGAACTGCCCACAGCCCTCCTATGAGATCTCTTTCCTTAGACATATTTTATTTTAATTCTCTACATGTGAGACTATAGGATACAGTGCAGTGTAAATAATATAATCCCCTCTCGGGATTCGAACCGTTGGCCTCGATCCGCTCGACGAGACAGAACTACAAACTGACGTTTGCTTCGTCATACGACCGTGTAGCGCGCCGCACACACACAGCAGAGCAACAAGCCCACGGGGAGTGGCATCCGCGATGCATTGTGGGCTTGTAGATCGGCTCGCCATGTAGCCACACAACAAGTCCGCACAGCACGGAATGAATTATAGGTGTAAATGACGATAAAACAACAAAAAAAGACGAAAATAGACGAGCTAGCCAGGAGTCGAACCTAGAATCTTCTGATCCGTAGTCAGACGCGTTATCCATTGCGCCACTAGCCCGATAGAAGTCACCCGCTACCCTAAAGGGATATAAACATTATAACGTGACATCATTACGACATCCTTCAGAGAAACTATTTATTGTTTTTGCAACAACGACGACGAGTGAGAGAGTGCGTGATGTTATTTACAGCCTATTATCGTCACCACAGTCAGTGGGAAATAGTTTGTTTTTATCGACAGAAATAGGATGTTATAATTATTGTGGCCACACTTTGGCGCTCTAATAAAACACATAAGCCTGAGACTTTAGTTCTTAGATTCCGTTGCCTGTCTTAGCCTTAGAGCAGTGGTTCCCAAACCTTTTCATGTCAAGGACCCCCAAAATGACACTAATTGGCCCCGCGGACCCCCATTAGAAAAGCTATGCCAGGGACCCCCCATGAGAGAAGATTTATACGACTCTAGCAGTGATTCTCAACCTGTTTAATTTCCTACTTTTGTTTCCTAAAATTTTATAAAATATTATTTTATAAAAGATTTTCAAACCCCCCCCCCCCCAAATATACATTTATTTATATAAAAATCACAGAGTGGTGTAATATAGCCTGTCTGACGTAATGAAATCCTGTCTGACGTAATGAAATCACACCCGGGTGAACAGGGTGAACATAGCAACCATGCTAATTTTTTCTGCACAGACTAACAAAGCCAGTTGTAGGAGTGGTTTACACCACTCAAAAATATAGGCTATATAAATAAATAAAACATAACTCTAAGAAATACCATGAATTAGAAAAATAGAATTGTAGTGAAAATAGCTCAGAACACATCTGCTATTTTCACTAGTGACGCAAAGCGGCACGTTGTGAGCTTGAAATGAAATGAAATGATGACTATATTTACCCAGGGTATCTGGGCTAAGCTCAAGAACTTGTTTCCAGCCAGGCCCTGCTCATAGAACATTTCATCGTAGTGGTTCAATGCCTTGTTCAAGGGCACTTCAGCGGTGGTAATTTTAACGTGTCGGACCGCTGATTCGAACTGGCGACCTTCCGGTATCAAGACCACTCCGCAATCCGTTCGGCCACCGCTAGATCTGCTATTTTCACTATAGTTCGGATCCCGTTGGGCAAAGTTTCGACTCACTGCATATTTGTAGGCCTGTACGTCTCTAAATGTTTTGATGAATTGAACAAGGTGGACCCTCTTGTAAACAAGTGTAATGCTTTATTTGGTCGTCCACTCACAGTTAACATTGATTGATTGATTGAAAAATGTATTAACAGTTTGCAGAATTACAGTACATTTCAAGCACAAACTCAATACAAAGGCTGTTAACTGTGAGTGGACGACCCAATTAAGCATTACACTTGTTTCCAATAGGGTCCACAATGTTCAATTCATCAAAAACATTTAGAGACGTACAAATAGACACTTCTATATAGACAAAGAACAGAACAGGAATTCATCATAAAGGAGGTAAAAAGGGAAAAGAAACATACAGTGAGGGAAAAAAGGTGTGGGCGGTGGGGGGGATTCACGTTCAGCTCCGTTCATTTGTTTGAGTTGTATTGAGTTGTACTTGAAATGTACTGTAATTCTGCAAACTGTTAATAAATACTTAAAAAAAAAAAACTGAAACAGTGCGGAACTGATACAACAGTCAGTCAGAGGGGCATGGTCGGACGACTCGGACCGCACATGGTGTGACACAGCCAACCAGGACAGGGCGGTGTATTTACTTCCGTATGAAACACAGCTAGCAGTGCGACACACAAACACACATTTATAACAATAATAATAATAATTATTCTATGATGATGGCCTCCTCCCCGCCTCCATCCTCCGTCCCCACCACCACCACCGGGGGTCCAGCTCCGGAGACGCCCGGGGAGTGGCTCAGCTCCTCCGGGGACTCCAAGGCCAACAAGCCGCCGGAGTGGCTCAGCTCCCCCGGGGACTCCAAGGCCAACAAGCCGCCGGAGTGGCTCAGTTCCACGGGGGACTCCAAGGCCAACAAGCCGCCGGAGTGGCTGAGCTCCACGGGGGACCCCAAGGCCAACTGGCTGCAGTGGAAGCGGCAGTTCGGTGACTACCTCCGGGCGTTGGGTCTGGACACAGAGACCGGAGGGAGGAAGGTAGCGTTGATGCTAACCACGGCGGGCCCAGTGGCCATAGAGGCGTATAACTCCATGCTGTTTGAGAGGCCAGGTAACACACTACACACACTAACACACACTAACACACACTCTCGCATGCCTTCTCTATTTGTTACCTTTTGATGAATTGAACATGGTGGCTTAATTGGGTCGTCCACTCACAGTTAACAGTATTTGTATTGAGTTTGTGCTTGAAATGTACTGTAATTCTGCAAAATTAATACATATTTAAATCAATCAATCAAACCACATCAAACAAGAGGTGGATGCTGGCAAATACTGCGGCATGGTCATGCTGGACCTCCCAAAAGGCTTTTGACACCGTGAACCACTCCATACTGGTCAACAAGCTAAAAGGGGGTCATCCCTATGTTCCCCAGGTTCTATGTTCCCCACTTACCTTAAATATTTCAATCAATCAATCAATCAATCAAGGGTTTAGGGTTAGGTTTCTGGTTTAAGGACTTCAGTGTTTTATACTATACAATAATTACAATTGTATGTAGTAAGTACAGAACAAAGAATGTTTGTTTTTGCCATCTTTGTTGAAGAGTCTGAGCAATTATGTTTTAGTTTATTTTATGCCAGTGTTAATTTTTAGTTGGCTAAGACTAGATAGTTGAAGTAGCCTAGGCAGGCCTAAAGTTCAATGGATTGTTCAAAGACTGAGCTTAAATCAGAATTTGCTACTAAAAGTAAGACTAAGTGGCTAAAATACTTTTAGTCTTACTAGAATTACTAAAATTACTAGGTTACGTTTCTGGTTTAGGTTTAGGTTTATTCTAAGTGGGGAACAAAGAACCTTTTTTGCATGGTGGGGAACATAGAACCTGGGGAACATAGAACCTGGGGAACATAGTACCTGGGGAACATAGGTACGCTCCCGCTAAAAGCAATTGGTTTTGATAGTACATCAGTGAGCTGGATGCAATCCTACCTGGAGGGGAGAGAACGGATGGTGTAATAATTACCATCCCATCCCTACAGGAGACGATAGTAGTAATAATTACCATCCCATCCCTGCAGGAGACGGGGACAAGATGAAGACGGTGCTCCACATGATGGACGTCCACTTCTGCACCAGGAACCGGAGCGAGCCGCTGGAGAGGTTCTCGTTCCGCTCGCGGCTGCAGCTGCCCGGCGAGGCCTTCGACACCTTCCTCAGCGACCTGAAGGCCAAGGTGCAGAAGTGCCACTACGGCGCCCTGACGCACTCCCTGGTGCGAGACCAGATCGTGTGCGGCGTGCGAGACGCCGAGCTAAGGGAGAGGCTGCTCAGGTTAGAGACGATGAGACTGGTTTAAAACCCGTAAAACCCTTTAGGTGTTTTAAAGCATTATGTTATGCTTTAAGCTATTGAAAAATAGCGGATCTACAAGCTCTAGATCTACAAGCTCTAGATCTACGAGCTTGTAGATCTGCTAGCAATAGAATAGATTCCATGCATGAGTATGGGTAAGTGGTCAAACTAGCTGTTGAATTAATGTTCAGAAGCTTCTTCCAAAAACCTCAATGATCTCGATTATATTTCATGAAAGAAAAACCCCAGTCTGTGGAATGTGGAGCATGAGTTTATATCGTTATCGTGCTAATTGTTGAGGAAACACTCGCTTTAACGGATCACACATTGGGACTTATTGGACCGAACAACAGTTTTCAGTCATGAGGTTTTATTTTGCTTATAGAGTAATTAATGTCTTGCAGAGAAACGGCGAGTTGAGAAAACAGGCTTGAAAGGTTCACTTCTGTGGACTCTAACATTACACCTAGCTACATGTTTAAGCATTTATTTCATATTTACATGTCTTCTGTGGACTCTAACATTACACCTAGCTACATGTTTAAGCATTTATTTCATATTTACATGTCTTCTGTGGACTCTAACATTACACCTAGCTACATGTTTAAGCATTTATTTCATATTTACATGTCTTCTGTGGACTCTAACATTACACCTAGCTACATGTTTAAGCATTTATTTCATATTTACATGTCTTCTGTGGACTCTAACATTACACCTAGCTACATGTTTAAGCATTTATTTCATATTTACATGTCTTCTGTGGACTCTAACATTACACCTAGCTACATGTTTAAGCATTTATTTCATATTTACATGTCTTCTGTGGACTCTAACATTACACCTCGCTACATGTTTAAGCATTTATTTCATATTTTCATGTCTATTTCAGCTCTGCCCTTTATTTCAGACATGCTCTAGTACAGGTGCCCACACTTTTATGACGCGAGAGCTACTTTCAAAATGATCAGCTCAACACCACTCACACTACCCACCATTGCTGAAAAAGTGAAAATAGTTTAAATATGTACCTGAGGGGGCTTTAGAATAGCGGTGCTGGCATTACATATAGGACAAATGCACTTGGAATGGGAAATAGAGGGAGATAAATCTAATAGTTAGGTGTTTTTGTATTACATTTGTAATGCTACAGATGTTTTTGTGCACAGCAACACTGTTGAAAACAAAACATTGCATTGTGAGTTTGAGCTTACAGGCCCCTTTTTGTCAATCAATCAAGTCACCTTTAACTCAAGTGGCAGATTCCAAAAATAGTTTTTTATATATTTAAATTAAATATGTTTGCAGTTGCAATTATTGTACTTGCCATTGTGGATGTAAAATAATGTTGTGTTTCTTTGGAAAAGTGGAACTTAGAAGTCACTTGAGTCCCTGTCTACAGGGAAGAATGGCCTGCCCTACACAGTACACACGGTTGTACAGTTGTTACTGTACAATACTTTAAAACACTTGTCATGTTACACACGCTTAAAATAGCTCTTATTCGCGCCGCCCTTGTTGAAAACAATGTATTTCCAACTCCAGCTTGTCTCAGTTCAGGCTGCATGAACAGCGCTCGAGCGCTCGGTTTCTTCCCCCTCTATGTCGTAACTCTTCTATTAGATGGCTCTGGTTTAAAACATATCGTCTCCCATCCCTGTCCTCCTCCCTCTCCAGGGAGCCGGGGCTGACTCTGGAAGGCGCCGTGAAGATCTGCCGCGCGGCCGAGATGCTGACCACCAGCCCTGCGGCCAGCATGACCGAGGCGGCCGCGGCCTCAGCCTACGTGGCGGTGTCCCCTCCCCGCAGGAAGCCGTCCCACGGCGACCCTTCCACGGACCTCTGCAAGGCGTGCGGGGGCCCCTGGCACCAGCCCGCCATGTGTCCGGCCGCCCTCTGCAAGGCGTGCGGGGGCCCCCGGCACCACCAGCCCTCCATGTGTCCGGCCAACGTCTGCAAGGCGTGCGGGGGCCCCCGGCACCAGCCCTCCATGTGTCCGGCCGCCCTCTGCAAGGCCTGTGGGGGCCCCTGGCACCAGCCCGCCATGTGCCCCTCCGCCCTCTGCAAGATGTGCGGGGGCCCCTGGCACCAGGCCGCCCTGTGCCCCGCGGCGGGGGCAAAGTGCACAAAGTGCAACAAGAACAACCACTACGCCAAGGCCTGCTGGAAGACACGGAGGGAGAGGAAGAGGAACGGAGTGGCGGCCAGCCACGAGGAGGGACAGGCCTCTACCGCTGGTATTGATTGATTGATTGATTACTTTATTGAAAATTAATTAAAAAGAATACAGACACTGTGTGTGGCATGTTCTCCCCGTAATCAGGTATAAGCATTTTTCAAACTGCTCAAAATGGCGGAAAATCTGAGCTTACTTGTCAAAGTGACAGATGTGTTCCCCATGAGTCAAGGCACATGTGGAAACAAGTGCCACGGCTTTTGGCCAAACGGGGCCTGAGTCATGGCTGTTCAAAGGGTTAATTTTACATCACTGGTTTTAATTTTGTTTTTCTCTCCAGAGAACTGTGTCACCATGACGGGGGACACCGCTGAGGACGGGAGACACCACCAGGCGTCGGAGCAGCGTGAGACGGACAGAGACATGGACGTGATGACGGAGGACACTGGGGACACTCAGGGTGCTGCTGCAGGCTCCGAGACTAGTGCGCTGGACGGCAGCGCCCTAGAGGCTAGCGACCTGTACACTAGTGCCCTAGAAACGACTAATACACTAGAGAGCACTATTGATTTCATCGACTAAAACTATGACGAAAAAAAAAATGTGTCGACTAGATTTTTTTTTCACTGACAAACTAAATGGAAACTAAATGAAAACGAAGCTACGATGACTAAAACTAAGACTAAATATATATTGACAATTTTGTCAACAAATACAAACTAGACTAAAATTTGGACAAGAGATCCAGTATAAGTCATTTTACACTTGGTTGCATGTAGCAGATCTGCCATTTTCAGCAAGTGTAAGATCAGTCATATTACGACGGCATCGAGGCCTGACAAATAAATAGACACGCAGCAGAAGACTCGTCGCAGTAAAGCATGTGACGAGTCAACTCACGATAACGATTCAAATCACGATTCTATCATATGTTCACGATACGATTGTTCACGTTTTTTCTTTAACCCATTTTGACCTGAGGCAGATTCTAAAAAAATGGCTTCAAAATCCTAAAACAGTTTTCTGAAAAAGCTGTGTTTCTATGCCAGTCGTTCTTTGATTTTTCAAAAATAGCAGACCTACAAGCTCATAGCGCGCCACTCGGTGCCGCGCTATGTGCTTGTAGATCTGCTATTTTTCAATAGCTAAAGCATAACATAATGCTAACACCAAAAGGGGTTCCAGCCCAAAATGGGTTTTAAACACAAATTTATTTTTCAGACAAATGACCAAACTTTTTTTTTTATTCATTTCTCGTATACATAAATCCAGTAATTTCTGTAATCAATCCTGTATTTTTTTCTCTTTTTGTGCACAATGTGCTTCCATGCCTAGGAATGGTTTGGAATTAATACAAAATAAATAATGTTTAGATATAATTTACTGGTTTTTTTTGGCTATTGATTTTGTAAAGGGGGGGAAAAAAGTCCCAAAACATACCTAGCATTACGTGGCCTAATGTGTACAGGTCAAAGGTCACGCCACGTGACAGAAAATACTAGATCTACAATGTTGTACGTCTGTGTTTGCACGTTGATATCGTTTTATATTTCTCTGTTGTGCATCGCCCCCCGTTTTTAAATTGTACCTATTTTTCTTTTTTTTTGTTCTTTTTATAACGTGTATGTTTCTCTGTGACCTCCCGGACGTTTTTCCGTTAGTTTCCGACATTCTTTTTTGTTTGAATCACTGTGTTGTTGTTGCGTAGCTCCAGTTAGCTCAGAGCCTTAGCCGCTGTTGTCAGTGAGGCTCATACGAAGCCCTAGGAACACAACATGTTGTCAGTGAGGCTCATACGAAGCCCTAGGAACACAGAACATGTTCTATTCTTTCTGTTGTCAGTGAGGCTCATACGAAGCCCTAGGAACACAGAACATGTTCTATTCTGTTGTCAGTGAGGCTCATACGAAGCCCTAGGAACAGAACATGTTGTCAGTGAGGCTCATACGAAGCCCTAGGAACACAGAACATGTTGTCAGTGAGGCTCATACGAAGCCCTAGGAACAGAACATGTTCTATTCTGTTGTCAGTGAGGCTCATACAAAGCCCTAGGAACAGAACATGTTCTATTCTTTCTGTTGTCAGTGAGGCTCATACGAAGCCCTAGGAACAGAACATGTTCTATTCTTTCTGTTGTCAGTGAGGCTCATACGAAGCCCTAGGAACAGAACATGTTCTATTCTGTTGTCAGTGAGGCTCATACAAAGCCCTAGGAACAGAACATGTTCTATTCTTTCTGTTGTCAGTGAGGCTCATACGAAGCCCTAGGAACACAGAACATGTCAGTGAGGCTCATACGAAGCCCTAGGAACACAGAACATGTTGTCAGTGAGGCTCATACGAAGCCCTAGGAACACAGAACATGTTCTATTCTTTCTGCTGTCAGTGAGGCTCATACGAAGCCCTAGGAACACAGAACATGTTGTCAGTGAGGCTCATACGAAGCCCTAGGAACACAGAACATGTTCTATTCTTTCTTATTTAGCAGCTTCTAGCCCGGGAGAGGAAAGTGTTTTGTTCAGTTTTGTGTCGGCTACGCTTCGACGAGGCTCCCAGTCCTCTTCCCCGGATGGTAACGGTTCTAGGATGGATGGAGTTCTGTTTTATTTTCATTAATACTGTTAAAGAACTGAACATACTTTTCTTTTCTTTTTTTTAATTAAAGCTGTTAACGAACCCAACATATTTAGTTTGTATTTTATTTCACTGAGGAAGCTGTCATGTTTCGCCTCCAGTGATGCTAGCTGTATGCAGACATGCATGTGACTATTATTATTAGTAGTAGTAGTAGTAGTATTGTAGTAGTAGTAGTAGTAGTAGTATATTAGTAGTAGTAGTATTTTTGCTGTATGTTACTGTACACATGCATGTGACTATTATTATTATTAGTAGTAGTAGTATTATAGTAGTAATAGTAGTATTATAGTAGTAGTATTATAGTAGTGGTAGTAGTAGTATTATAGTACAATTACAATTTAGGCATTTAGCAGACGCTCTTAATCCAGAGCGACTTACATTTAGCAAGAACAAAAGCATGGGAATACATCATATATAAAAAGCATTTATCAAGAAACATGCGTAAGCTAAGAACGTAGCTAGAACATATCTATATAATGACACTGTACATATAAACTATACATATATACTATACTATGCTGTACATATATACTATGAAGTGCTATGACTACATACAATGCAATTATTGTGCTGTCTACATAACATGCTATAAGTCTGTATCAAATGCTATCTAAGTCTAAAAAGTGCTGTCTAAGGGGGTAGGGTAAGTGCTATGGGCCATGGTGGAGTCTGAAAAGGTGGGTTTTCAGACTACGGCGGAAGATTGGGAGTGATGCTGCAGTTCTGACTGCAACGGGGAGTGCATTCCACAGTTTTGGAGCCAGAAGGGAGAAGAGTTTGGGACGTGTGGAGCGTTGTCCCGGCGTTTTTAGTGAGGGTACTTCCAGCTTCCCTGCATTGGCTGATCTGAGTGCGCGGGAGGGTTTGTAGGGTTCAATCATACTTGCAAGATATGGGGGAGCCATACCTCTGGTTGCTTTGAATGCCAGCATCAGGGTTTTGTATTCTGTGCGGGCAGCGACCGGGAGCCAGTGGAGGGAGCGGAGCAGGGGGGAGACATGTGAGAATTTTGGCTGGTTGAAGACCAAGCGAGCTGCGGCATTTTGGATCAGTTGGAGAGGCTTAAGTGCACATGCCGGTAGGCCAGTGAGGAGGGCGTTACAATAGTCGAGTTTTGACAAGACTGTTGTCTGGATTAGGAGCTGGGCTGATTCCTGGGTGAGGAACGGTCTAATTCGTCGTATGTTATAGAGTGTGAACCTACAGGATCGAGTGACAGCTGTGATGTGAGTTTTGAACGAGAGCTGACTGTCCAGGACAACACCAAGGTTCCTGGCTGTTGGGACAGACGTTACCAGGGCGTTGTCTACGGAAATAGTTAGCTCCCGCATAGGGCAGGACTTAGCTGGGAAGAAGAGAAGCTCAGTCTTGTCTGGGTTCAGCTTGAGGTGGTTGGAGGACATCCACTGTGAGATGTCAGCCAGGCATGCAGTGATGCGCTCTTCCACCTGAGTGGCAGAGGGGGGGAATAGTAGTAGTAGTATTGCTGTATGTTACTGTACACATGCTGTATGTTACTGTACACATGCATGTGAGAATGAACATTCAGAAAGGTAACGTTTTCCTCTTCCTAGGGTGGGAGAGGCTGGACAGCAGCTGGACTAGGGTGGGAGAGGACTAGGGTGGAGAGGACTAGGGTGGGAGAGGACTAGGGTGGGAGAGGACTAGGGTGGAGAGGACTAGGGTGGGAGAGGACTAGGGTGGAGAGGACTAGGGTGGGAGAGGGGAGAGGACTAGGGTGGGAGAGGACTAGGGTGGAGAGGACTAGGGTGGGAGAGGACTAGGGTGGAGAGGACTAGGGTGGGAGAGGACTAGGGTGGAGAGGACTAGGGTGGGAGAGGACTAGGGTGGAGAGGACTAGGGTGGAGAGGACTAGGGTGGGAGAGGACTAGGGTGGGAGAGGCTGGACAGCCGCTGGACTAGGGTGGGAGAGGACTAGGGTGGGAGAGGACTAGGGTGGGAGAGGCCTAGGGTGGGAGAGGCTGGACGGCAGCTGGACTAGGGTGGGAGAGGACTAGGGTGGGAGAGGACTAGGGTGGGAGAGGACTAGGGTGGAGAGGACTAGGGTGGGAGAGGCTGGACAGCAGCTGGACTAGGGTGGGAGAGGACTAGGGTGGGAGAGGACTAGGGTGGGAGAGGACTAGGGTGGGAGAGGCTGGACGGCAGCTGGACTAGGGTGGGAGAGGACTAGGGTGGGAGAGGCTGGACAGCAGCTGGACTAGGGTGGGAGAGGACTAGGGTGGGAGAGGACTAGAGAGAGAACAATTGAGTACTTTTTCCACCACCTACGACGGGTATAGGTCTAGTACCCACAATTCACCGTGACTGATTCCGTGTTTTCCAGAGTCGGTGCGCGGTAGACTCTGGAGGCGGAGTCAAAGACTCTGGAGGCGGAGTCAAAGCGTTGGTGTGTGAGGAGCAAGTACACGACAGCAGACAGCCTTAAAGGACCACTTCACCACTTTTCAACTTCTCTTCCTATAATTGGTCCTAACTAATGTTCATGATAAAATACCACATTTTTTTTCTACTCATAGGAAGGCTGTGGGCTCTGGCCCCAAAACTGTGGAATGCACTCCCCGTTGCAGTCAGAACTGCGGCATCACTCCCAATCTTCCGCCGTAGTCTGAAGACCCACCTTTTCAGACTCCATCATGGCCCATAGCACTTATCCTACCCCCTTAGACAGCACTTTTTAGACTTAGATAGCATTTGAAACAGACTTATAGCATGTCATGTAGACAGCACAATAATTGCATTGTATGTAGTCATAGCACATCATAGTAGCCTACATATGTATAGCATAGTATAGTATATATGTATAGTTAATATGTATAGTGTCATTATATAGATATGTTCTAGTTACGTTCTTAGCTTACGCATGTTTCTTGATAAATGCATTTTATATATGTGATGTATTCCCATGCTTTTGTTCTTGCCTAATGTAAGTCGCTCTGGATTAAGAGCGTCTGCTAAATGCCTAAATTGTAAATTGTAAATTGGGCAGTTCAGAAACCCGTCCACCAGTGACATCATCAATGGTGAATCCAAGCTAATAGAAACGGCAGGCTTTCTTTTCCTGAAAAGTTGCAATGCAAAAGTTGAAGCCATCGTTCTCACGATAATACAAATCTAAATATATTTTAAAACAAATCTGCCTAATGATGATGTCACTGGTGGACGGGTGTCCGAACTGCCCCCCCGCGTCCGGGGGTCCCTCTACTGTACTGTAGCCTACTGTACTATCACTGTACTGGCACACCCACAATCACCATATATACAGTTAACATGTGCGTGTGTGTTTGTGTGTGTGTGTGTTAGGTTGCGCACAGGTGGTGAAAAACAACCATGCTGTTTTCGTGCTCAGACGCACCCAGCCATGAGCCACCCACCCACCCACACACATAGTGCACGATGGCAGCCCTTCAGTCAATTATACTGAATTGTATAATTGTAGTATAATAGTATAGTATTAGTAGTATAATTATAATATTATAATATAATAGTATAATTGTAGTATAATAGTATAATAACCACACATAGCTCCATAAGGGAGTGGTTGCACCACTCAAAACACTGTTGGTGAAAAGCTGGAGGCTGCAGTCAGTGCCCCCAGCCATGACCCACCCAACACACACACCCACCCACCCAGCCACCCACCCACCCACCCAACACACCCACCCACCCACCCAGCCACCCACCCACCCAACACACACACCCACCCACCCAGCCACCCACCCACCCACCCAACACACACACCCACCCACCCACACACCCACACAGTGCACGATGGCAGCCCTTCAGTCAATTCTGGTCATGTTTGAATTATCCTCCCACCCCCCCACTGTCTCCTCTCTGTGGGCGTGGAGATTTCTCAGGTATGTCCCATGCCAGCCCAGCCCAGCCCAGCCCAGCCAGGCTAGGGGAGAGAAGTCTAGTCTGCAGTACACTGTTGACTGTTGCTGCTGTGAGAGTACACTGTTGACTGTTGCTGCTGTTGAGAGACGCTAGCCAGTGTGTGAGGATTGGAAGTGGAGGATATGGCCGTTCCCCAGATCATCACCCTGATGCTCATCATGACCTACATCTGCCACGGAGGTGATTTTGACAGCACGTTTTAGTTGTAGTCATTATTTTAATCACCTGGAATGTTTTAGTGTTAGTCTAGTTTGAATTCTAGTTCTATAGCTTTATGTATTTTGGCGGAGCCTCAATGCCGTGGTAATGATTGATTTTACTCTATGCTGAAAATAGCCGATCTACAAGCTCACAACACAACGCGTGTAGAGCTTGTAGATCGGCTATTTTCAGCATGCAAGCAAGTGTACAATTACTTGTCTTCCTAACATTGTGTCATTCTAACATTTTAGTCTAGTTTTTATTTGTTGACTAAATGATCAATATATTTAGTCTTAGTTTTAGTCATCATAGCTTATATTTTCCATTTTGTTTTCGTCGGTGAAAAAAGGTAGTCGACAAACATTTTTTGTCATAGTTTTAGTCGAGGAAATCAACACTGCATCCATCCATCCATGAAGAGACTCTCGGGGGGACAACTTTAATTTTTTACTTTAGTGAACTGGCTTTTTTACAGCTACACGACAAAAAGGTCAAATTGATGCATTTAAATGGTAAATGGTGCATTTATATAGTGCCTTTATCCAAGGCGCTTTACATAGATTGTGCATTACATTCACCCATTCACACACACATTCATACACCGATGGCGGCGGAAGCCATGCAAGGTACCAACCAGCACATCGGGAGCAATTTGGGGTTCAGTGTCTTGCCCAAGGACACTTCGACATGTAGCCAGGAGGAGCCGGGATTCGAACCACCGACCCATGGATCATTGGACGACCTGCTCTACCTCCTGAGCCACAGCCGCCTCAGCCTCATGACAAAAAGTTCAAATTGATGCATTGACACCTGGTGTTCACTTTTCACAGCTCTGCTGGAAAGGTCCACGGCGGCGGAGTTCCTTGGGCCGCGGCAGGCGGCCAGACAGAAGCGCTCCCCGTCCGAGTGCTTCCCCGGAGGCTGCAGTGGTCCGGGGGAGGAGGAGAGCCACGAGAACACTGAGGAGACCATGATGATGATGCCAGAGCTCCACAGCAACTATGTGAGTCGATTGATTGATGAATGTATTGACCCATTTTGACCTGGGAACGATTCTACCAGTGGCGTGCACAGATAGACACTAGGGGGTGCTAGAGCACCACCTGCCCTTGCCCTCTGGACAGCAATGTGCCCTTTTGAAACAGTGTACAGTATGTATACATTCTTGATAAAAAAAAAAGCTTCTAATATATTATTTATGCCCCAAAATCTATAAATCTCACACTATTAAGGCAACCGGCCGGTTCCACGCGCTGCACAAGGTGCCCTTTTTTCACTTGAGCACCTGCCCCTCTAAATGTCTGCACGCCACTGGATTCTACACATGTCTTCTAAATCCTGACAGTTTTCTGAAAAACCTCATGTTTCTATGTCAGTCGTTCTCAAACATTTCCATGTCAAGGACCCCCACAATTATATGTAATCGGCCGCCGACCCCCATCTGAACATATGTAGTTCCAGGGACCCCTCCCAGCAAAGATTTGAGTTAAAAACGTTCGCTCTGAAAGAATATATTCAAACATTTGTGCCACATTTTCAAGATTTTTCAAAAATAGCAGATCTACAAGCTCAATCTATGAGCTTGTAGATCTGCTATTTTTCAATAGCTAAAGTATAACATAATGCTTAAAACACCAAAAGGGGTTCCCGCCCAGAATGGGTTTTAACAATTTGCAGAATTACAGTACATTTCAAGCTCAACTCAATACAAAGACTGTTAACTGTGAGTGGACGACCCAATTAAGCATTACACTTGTTTACAAGAGGGTCCACCTTGTTCAATTCATCATGAAAGTTCACGTCATCATCTAGTCCATCTGTGACCAGTGTTGTGACAGCAAATTTTAGATTTTAGTTTTCCTTTCCGTTTTAGTCACATTTTAGTCACCTGGAATGTTTTAGTGTTATAGTCTAGTTTTAGTCGACTAAATGTCATGAGATTTTAGTCGACTAAATCTGCTAAATCTGCAGACTAAAATGTTTTTTGTCGGGCCTTGATGCCGTCGTAATGGCTGATTTTACACTTGCTGAAAATAGCTGATGTACAAGCTCACAACACGTCGCGCTGCGTCGCGTTGTGAGCTTGTAGATCTGCTATTTTCAGCATGCAACCAAGTGTAAAATGACTTCTACTGGATCTCTTGTCCACTAGTCCCTTCCTAACATTTTAGTCTAGTTTTGAATCTGTTGACGAAATTGTCAATACACTTAGTCTTATAGTTTCAGTCATCGTATCTTAGTTTAATACACTTAGTCTTATAGTTTCAGTCATCGTAGCTTAGTTTAATACACTTAGTCTTATAGTTCCAGTCATCGTGGCTTAGTTTAATACACTTAGTCTTATAGTTTCAGTCATCGTATCTTAGTTTAATACACTTAGTCTTATAGTTTCAGTCATCGTATCTTAGTTTAATACACTTAGTCTTATAGTTTCAGTCATCGTATCTTAGTTTAATACACTTAGTCTTATAGTTTCAGTCATCGTAGCTTAGTTTAATACACTTAGTCTAGTTTCAGTCATCGTAGCTTAGTTTAATACACTTAGTCTTATAGTTCCAGTCATCGTAGCTTAGTTTAATACACTTAGTCTTATAGTTTCAGTCATCGTATCTTAGTTTAATACACTTAGTCTTATAGTTTCAGTCATCGTATCTTAGTTTAATACACTTAGTCTTATAGTTTCAGTCATCGTATCTTAGTTTAATACACTTAGTCTTATAGTTTCAGTCATCGTAGCTTAGTTTAATACACTTAGTCTTATAGTTTCAGTCATCGTATCTTAGTTTAATACACTTAGTCTTATAGTTTCAGTCATCGTAGCTTAGTTTAATACACTTAGTCTTATAGTTCCAGTCATCGTATCTTAGTTTAATACACTTAGTCTTATAGTTTCAGTCATCGTGGCTTAGTTTAATACACTTAGTCTTATAGTTTCAGTCATCGTATCTTAGTTTAATACACTTAGTCTTATAGTTTCAGTCATCGTAGCTTAGTTTAATACACTTAGTCTTATAGTTTCAGTCATCGTAGCTTAGTTTAATACACTTAGTCTTATAGTTTCAGTCATCGTGGCTTAGTTTAATACACTTAGTCTTATAGTTTCAGTCATCATAGCTTAGTTTAATACACTTAGTCTTATAGTTTCAGTCATCGTATCTTAGTTTAATACACTTAGTCTTATAGTTTCAGTCATCGTGGCTTAGTTTAATACACTTAGTCTTATAGTTTCAGTCATCGTAGCTTAGTTTAATACACTTAGTCTTATAGTTTCAGTCATCGTAGCTTAGTTTAATACACTTAGTCTTATAGTTTCAGTCATCGTATCTTAGTTTAATACACTTAGTCTTATAGTTTCAGTCATCGTGGCTTAGTTTAATACACTTAGTCTTATAGTTTCAGTCATCGTAGCTTAGTTTAATACACTTAGTCTTATAGTTTCAGTCATCGTATCTTAGTTTAATACACTTAGTCTTATAGTTTCAGTCATCGTAGCTTAGTTTAATACACTTAGTCTTATAGTTTCAGTCATCGTGGCTTAGTTTAATACACTTAGTCTTATAGTTTCAGTCATCGTAGCTTAGTTTAATACACTTAGTCTTATAGTTCCAGTCATCGTATCTTAGTTTAATACACTTAGTCTTATAGTTTCAGTCATCGTAGCTTAGTTTAATACACTTAGTCTTATAGTTTCAGTCATCGTAGCTTAGTTTAATACACTTAGTCTAGTTTCAGTCATCGTAGCTTAGTTTAATACACTTAGTCTTATAGTTTCAGTCATCGTAGCTTAGTTTAATACACTTAGTCTAGTTTCAGTCATCGTAGCTTAGTTTAATACACTTAGTCTTATAGTTTCAGTCATCGTAGCTTAGTTTAATACACTTAGTCTAGTTTCAGTCATCGTAGCTTAGTTTAATACACTTAGTCTTATAGTTTCAGTCATCGTAGCTTAGTTTAATACACTTAGTCTTATAGTTTCAGTCATCGTAGCTTAGTTTAATACACTTAGTCTTATAGTTTCAGTCATCGTAGCTTAGTTTAATACACTTAGTCTTATAGTTTCAGTCATCGTAGCTTAGTTTAATACACTTAGTCTTATAGTTTCAGTCATCGTGGCTTAGTTTAATACACTTAGTCTTATAGTTTCAGTCATCGTATCTTAGTTTAATACACTTAGTCTTATAGTTCCAGTCATCGTAGCTTAGTTTAATACACTTAGTCTTATAGTTTCAGTCATCGTAGCTTAGTTTAATACACTTAGTCTTATAGTTTCAGTCATCGTAGCTTAGTTTAATACACTTAGTCTTATAGTTTCAGTCATCGTAGCTTAGTTTAATACACTTAGTCTTATAGTTTCAGTCATCGTAGCTTAGTTTAATACACTTAGTCTTATAGTTTCAGTCATCGTAGCTTAGTTTAATACACTTAGTCTTATAGTTTCAGTCATCGTATCTTAGTTTAATACACTTAGTCTTATAGTTTCAGTCATCGTAGCTTAGTTTAATACACTTAGTCTTATAGTTTCAGTCATCGTAGCTTAGTTTAATACACTTAGTCTTATAGTTTCAGTCATCGTAGCTTAGTTTAATACACTTAGTCTTATAGTTTCAGTCATCGTAGCTTAGTTTAATACACTTAGTCTAGTTTCAGTCATCGTAGCTTAGTTTAATACACTTAGTCTTATAGTTTCAGTCATCGTAGCTTAGTTTAATACACTTAGTCTAGTTTCAGTCATCGTAGCTTAGTTTAATACACTTAGTCTTATAGTTTCAGTCATCGTAGCTTAGTTTAATACACTTAGTCTTATAGTTTCAGTCATCGTAGCTTAGTTTAATACACTTAGTCTTATAGTTTCAGTCATCGTAGCTTAGTTTAATACACTTAGTCTTATAGTTTCAGTCATCGTAGCTTAGTTTAATACACTTAGTCTTATAGTTTCAGTCATCGTGGCTTAGTTTAATACACTTAGTCTTATAGTTTCAGTCATCGTATCTTAGTTTAATACACTTAGTCTTATAGTTCCAGTCATCGTAGCTTAGTTTAATACACTTAGTCTTATAGTTTCAGTCATCGTAGCTTAGTTTAATACACTTAGTCTTATAGTTTCAGTCATCGTAGCTTAGTTTAATACACTTAGTCTTATAGTTTCAGTCATCGTATCTTAGTTTAATACACTTAGTCTTATAGTTTCAGTCATCGTATCTTAGTTTAATACACTTAGTCTTATAGTTTCAGTCATCGTAGCTTAGTTTAATACACTTAGTCTTATAGTTTCAGTCATCGTAGCTTAGTTTAATACACTTAGTCTTATAGTTTCAGTCATCGTGGCTTAGTTTAATACACTTAGTCTTATAGTTTCAGTCATCGTAGCTTAGTTTAATACACTTAGTCTTATAGTTTCAGTCATCGTAGCTTAGTTTAATACACTTAGTCTAGTTTCAGTCATCGTAGCTTAGTTTAATACACTTAGTCTTATAGTTTCAGTCATCGTGGCTTAGTTTAATACACTTAGTCTTATAGTTTCAGTCATCGTAGCTTAGTTTAATACACTTAGTCTTATAGTTTCAGTCATCGTAGCTTAGTTTAATACACTTAGTCTAGTTTCAGTCATCGTAGCTTAGTTTAATACACTTAGTCTTATAGTTTCAGTCATCGTGGCTTAGTTTAATACACTTAGTCTTATAGTTTCAGTCATCGTAGCTTAGTTTAATACACTTAGTCTTATAGTTTCAGTCATCGTAGCTTAGTTTAATACACTTAGTCTAGTTTCAGTCATCGTAGCTTAGTTTAATACACTTAGTCTTATAGTTTCAGTCATCGTGGCTTAGTTTAATACACTTAGTCTTATAGTTTCAGTCATCGTAGCTTAGTTTAATACACTTAGTCTTATAGTTTCAGTCATCGTAGCTTAGTTTAATACACTTAGTCTTATAGTTTCAGTCATCGTGGCTTAGTTTAATACACTTAGTCTTATAGTTTCAGTCATCGTATCTTAGTTTAATACACTTAGTCTTATAGTTCCAGTCATCGTAGCTTAGTTTAATACACTTAGTCTTATAGTTTCAGTCATCGTGGCTTAGTTTAATACACTTAGTCTTATAGTTTCAGTCATCGTAGCTTAGTTTAATACACTTAGTCTTATAGTTTCAGTCATCGTAGCTTAGTTTAATACACTTAGTCTTATAGTTTCAGTCATCGTAGCTTAGTTTAATACACTTAGTCTTATAGTTTCAGTCATCGTATCTTAGTTTAATACACTTAGTCTTATAGTTTCAGTCATCGTAGCTTAGTTTAATACACTTAGTCTTATAGTTTCAGTCATCGTAGCTTAGTTTAATACACTTAGTCTTATAGTTTCAGTCATCGTATCTTAGTTTAATACACTTAGTCTTATAGTTTCAGTCATCGTAGCTTAGTTTAATACACTTAGTCTTATAGTTTCAGTCATCGTATCTTAGTTTAATACACTTAGTCTTATAGTTTCAGTCATCGTGGCTTAGTTTAATACACTTAGTCTTATAGTTTCAGTCATCGTGGCTTAGTTTAATACACTTAGTCTTATAGTTTCAGTCATCGTAGCTTAGTTTAATACACTTAGTCTTATAGTTTCAGTCATCGTAGCTTAGTTTAATACACTTAGTCTTATAGTTTCAGTCATCGTAGCTTAGTTTAATACACTTAGTCTTATAGTTTCAGTCATCGTAGCTTAGTTTAATACACTTAGTCTTATAGTTTCAGTCATCGTAGCTTAGTTTAATACACTTAGTCTTATAGTTCCAGTCATCGTAGCTTAGTTTAATACACTTAGTCTTATAGTTTCAGTCATCGTATCTTAGTTTAATACACTTAGTCTTATAGTTTCAGTCATCGTAGCTTAGTTTAATACACTTAGTCTTATAGTTTCAGTCATCGTGGCTTAGTTTAATACACTTAGTCTTATAGTTTCAGTCATCGTATCTTAGTTTAATACACTTAGTCTTATAGTTTCAGTCATCGTAGCTTAGTTTAATACACTTAGTCTTATAGTTTCAGTCATCGTATCTTAGTTTAATACACTTAGTCTTATAGTTTCAGTCATCGTAGCTTAGTTTAATACACTTAGTCTTATAGTTTCAGTCATCGTAGCTTAGTTTAATACACTTAGTCTTATAGTTTCAGTCATCGTAGCTTAGTTTAATACACTTAGTCTTATAGTTTCAGTCATCGTGGCTTAGTTTAATACACTTAGTCTTATAGTTTCAGTCATCGTATCTTAGTTTAATACACTTAGTCTTATAGTTTCAGTCATCGTAGCTTAGTTTAATACACTTAGTCTTATAGTTTCAGTCATCGTATCTTAGTTTAATACACTTAGTCTTATAGTTTCAGTCATCGTGGCTTAGTTTAATACACTTAGTCTTATAGTTTCAGTCATCGTAGCTTAGTTTAATACACTTAGTCTTATAGTTTCAGTCATCGTAGCTTAGTTTAATACACTTAGTCTTATAGTTTCAGTCATCGTAGCTTAGTTTAATACACTTAGTCTTATAGTTTCAGTCATCGTAGCTTAGTTTAATACACTTAGTCTTATAGTTTCAGTCATCGTAGCTTAGTTTAATACACTTAGTCTTATAGTTTCAGTCATCGTAGCTTAGTTTAATACACTTAGTCTTATAGTTTCAGTCATCGTAGCTTAGTTTAATACACTTAGTCTTATAGTTTCAGTCATCGTATCTTAGTTTAATACACTTAGTCTTATAGTTTCAGTCATCGTAGCTTAGTTTAATACACTTAGTCTTATAGTTTCAGTCATCGTATCTTAGTTTAATACACTTAGTCTTATAGTTTCAGTCATCGTATCTTAGTTTAATACACTTAGTCTTATAGTTTCAGTCATCGTGGCTTAGTTTAATACACTTAGTCTTATAGTTTCAGTCATCGTATCTTAGTTTAATACACTTAGTCTTATAGTTTCAGTCATCGTAGCTTAGTTTAATACACTTAGTCTTATAGTTTCAGTCATCGTAGCTTAGTTTAATACACTTAGTCGTATAGTTTCAGTCGTCGTAGCTTAGTTTAATACACTTAGTCTTATAGTTCCAGTCATCGTAGCTTAGTTTAATACACTTAGTCTTATAGTTTCAGTCATCGTGGCTTAGTTTAATACACTTAGTCTTATAGTTTCAGTCATCGTAGCTTAGTTTAATACACTTAGTCTTATAGTTTCAGTCATCGTATCTTAGTTTAATACACTTAGTCTTATAGTTTCAGTCATCGTAGCTTAGTTTAATACACTTAGTCTTATAGTTTCAGTCATCGTATCTTAGTTTAATACACTTAGTCTTATAGTTTCAGTCATCGTAGCTTAGTTTAATACACTTAGTCTTATAGTTTCAGTCATCGTAGCTTAGTTTAATACACTTAGTCTAGTTTCAGTCATCGTAGCTTAGTTTAATACACTTAGTCTTATAGTTTCAGTCATCGTAGCTTAGTTTAATACACTTAGTCTTATAGTTTCAGTCATCGTAGCTTAGTTTAATACACTTAGTCTTATAGTTTCAGTCATCGTGGCTTAGTTTAATACACTTAGTCTTATAGTTTCAGTCATCGTATCTTAGTTTAATACACTTAGTCTTATAGTTTCAGTCATCGTAGCTTAGTTTAATACACTTAGTCTTATAGTTTCAGTCATCGTAGCTTAGTTTAATACACTTAGTCTTATAGTTTCAGTCATCGTAGCTTAGTTTAATACACTTAGTCTTATAGTTTCAGTCATCGTATCTTAGTTTAATACACTTAGTCTTATAGTTTCAGTCATCGTAGCTTAGTTTAATACACTTAGTCTTATAGTTTCAGTCATCGTAGCTTAGTTTAATACACTTAGTCTTATAGTTTCAGTCATCGTATCTTAGTTTAATACACTTAGTCTTATAGTTTCAGTCATCGTATCTTAGTTTAATACACTTAGTCTTATAGTTTCAGTCATCGTAGCTTAGTTTAATACACTTAGTCTTATAGTTTCAGTCATCGTATCTTAGTTTAATACACTTAGTCTTATAGTTTCAGTCATCGTATCTTAGTTTAATACACTTAGTCTTATAGTTTCAGTCATCGTGGCTTAGTTTAATACACTTAGTCTTATAGTTTCAGTCATCGTAGCTTAGTTTAATACACTTAGTCTTATAGTTTCAGTCATCGTGGCTTAGTTTAATACACTTAGTCTTATAGTTTCAGTCATCGTAGCTTAGTTTAATACACTTAGTCTTATAGTTTCAGTCATCGTGGCTTAGTTTAATACACTTAGTCTTATAGTTTCAGTCATCGTAGCTTAGTTTAATACACTTAGTCTTATAGTTTCAGTCATCGTAGCTTAGTTTAATACACTTAGTCTTATAGTTTCAGTCATCGTATCTTAGTTTAATACACTTAGTCTTATAGTTTCAGTCATCGTAGCTTAGTTTAATACACTTAGTCTTATAGTTTCAGTCATCGTAGCTTAGTTTAATACACTTAGTCTTATAGTTTCAGTCATCGTAGCTTAGTTTAATACACTTAGTCTTATAGTTTCAGTCATCGTATCTTAGTTTAATACACTTAGTCTTATAGTTTCAGTCATCGTGGCTTAGTTTAATACACTTAGTCTTATAGTTTCAGTCATCGTATCTTAGTTTAATACACTTAGTCTTATAGTTTCAGTCATCGTGGCTTAGTTTAATACACTTAGTCTTATAGTTTCAGTCATCGTAGCTTAGTTTAATACACTTAGTCTTATAGTTTCAGTCATCGTATCTTAGTTTAATACACTTAGTCTTATAGTTTCAGTCATCGTAGCTTAGTTTAATACACTTAGTCTTATAGTTTCAGTCATCGTAGCTTAGTTTAATACACTTAGTCTTATAGTTTCAGTCATCGTGGCTTAGTTTAATACACTTAGTCTTATAGTTTCAGTCATCGTATCTTAGTTTAATACACTTAGTCGTATAGTTTCAGTCATCGTATCTTAGTTTAATACACTTAGTCTTATAGTTTCAGTCATCGTAGCTTAGTTTAATACACTTAGTCTTATAGTTTCAGTCATCGTAGCTTAGTTTAATACACTTAGTCTTATAGTTTCAGTCATCGTATCTTAGTTTAATACACTTAGTCTTATAGTTTCAGTCATCGTAGCTTAGTTTAATACACTTAGTCTTATAGTTTCAGTCATCGTAGCTTAGTTTAATACACTTAGTCTTATAGTTTCAGTCATCGTAGCTTAGTTTAATACACTTAGTCTTATAGTTTCAGTCATCGTGGCTTAGTTTAATACACTTAGTCTTATAGTTTCAGTCATCGTATCTTAGTTTAATACACTTAGTCTTATAGTTTCAGTCATCGTAGCTTAGTTTAATACACTTAGTCTTATAGTTTCAGTCATCGTGGCTTAGTTTAATACACTTAGTCTTATAGTTTCAGTCATCGTAGCTTAGTTTAATACACTTAGTCTTATAGTTTCAGTCATCGTAGCTTAGTTTAATACACTTAGTCTAGTTTCAGTCATCGTAGCTTAGTTTAATACACTTAGTCTTATAGTTTCAGTCATCGTAGCTTAGTTTAATACACTTAGTCTTATAGTTTCAGTCATCGTGGCTTAGTTTAATACACTTAGTCTTATAGTTTCAGTCATCGTAGCTTAGTTTAATACACTTAGTCTTATAGTTTCAGTCATCGTATCTTAGTTTAATACACTTAGTCTTATAGTTTCAGTCATCGTAGCTTAGTTTAATACACTTAGTCTTATAGTTTCAGTCATCGTAGCTTAGTTTAATACACTTAGTCTTATAGTTTCAGTCATCGTATCTTAGTTTAATACACTTAGTCTTATAGTTTCAGTCATCGTGGCTTAGTTTAATACACTTAGTCTTATAGTTTCAGTCATCGTAGCTTAGTTTAATACACTTAGTCTTATAGTTTCAGTCATCGTAGCTTAGTTTAATACACTTAGTCTTATAGTTTCAGTCATCGTGGCTTAGTTTAATACACTTAGTCTTATAGTTTCAGTCATCGTATCTTAGTTTAATACACTTAGTCTTATAGTTTCAGTCATCGTATCTTAGTTTAATACACTTAGTCTTATAGTTTCAGTCATCGTAGCTTAGTTTAATACACTTAGTCTTATAGTTTCAGTCATCGTATCTTAGTTTAATACACTTAGTCTTATAGTTTCAGTCATCGTATCTTAGTTTAATACACTTAGTCTTATAGTTTCAGTCATCGTAGCTTAGTTTAATACACTTAGTCTTATAGTTTCAGTCATCGTAGCTTAGTTTAATACACTTAGTCTTATAGTTTCAGTCATCGTATCTTAGTTTAATACACTTAGTCTTATAGTTTCAGTCATCGTAGCTTAGTTTAATACACTTAGTCTTATAGTTTCAGTCATCGTATCTTAGTTTAATACACTTAGTCTTATAGTTTCAGTCATCGTGGCTTAGTTTAATACACTTAGTCTTATAGTTTCAGTCATAGTAGCTTAGTTTAATACACTTAGTCTTATAGTTCCAGTCATCGTATCTTAGTTTAATACACTTAGTCTTATAGTTTCAGTCATCGTGGCTTAGTTTAATACACTTAGTCTTATAGTTTCAGTCACCGTATCTTAGTTTAATACACTTAGTCTTATAGTTTCAGTCATCGTAGCTTAGTTTAATACACTTAGTCTTATAGTTTCAGTCACCGTATCTTAGTTTAATACACTTAGTCTTATAGTTTCAGTCATCGTAGCTTAGTTTAATACACTTAGTCTAGTTTCAGTCATCGTATCTTAGTTTAATACACTTAGTCTTATAGTTTCAGTCATCGTAGCTTAGTTTAATACACTTAGTCTTATAGTTTCAGTCATCGTAGCTTAGTTTAATACACTTAGTCTTATAGTTTCAGTCATCGTAGCTTAGTTTAATACACTTAGTCTTATAGTTTCAGTCATCGTGGCTTAGTTTAATACACTTAGTCTTATAGTTTCAGTCATCGTATCTTAGTTTAATACACTTAGTCTTATAGTTTCAGTCATCGTAGCTTAGTTTAATACACTTAGTCTTATAGTTTCAGTCATCGTGGCTTAGTTTAATACACTTAGTCTTATAGTTTCAGTCATCGTATCTTAGTTTAATACACTTAGTCTTATAGTTTCAGTCATCGTAGCTTAGTTTAATACACTTAGTCTTATAGTTTCAGTCATCGTATCTTAGTTTAATACACTTAGTCTTATAGTTTCAGTCATCGTATCTTAGTTTAATACACTTAGTCTTATAGTTTCAGTCATCGTATCTTAGTTTAATACACTTAGTCTAGTTTCAGTCATCGTATCTTAGTTTAATACACTTAGTCTTATAGTTCCAGTCATCGTATCTTAGTTTAATACACTTAGTCTTATAGTTTCAGTCATCGTATCTTAGTTTAATACACTTAGTCTTATAGTTTCAGTCATCGTAGCTTAGTTTAATACACTTAGTCTTATAGTTTCAGTCATCGTAGCTTAGTTTAATACACTTAGTCTTATAGTTTCAGTCATCGTGGCTTAGTTTAATACACTTAGTCTTATAGTTTCAGTCATCGTGGCTTAGTTTAATACACTTAGTCTTATAGTTTCAGTCATCGTGGCTTAGTTTAATACACTTAGTCTTATAGTTTCAGTCATCGTATCTTAGTTTAATACACTTAGTCTTATAGTTTCAGTCATCGTATCTTAGTTTAATACACTTAGTCTTATAGTTTCAGTCATCGTAGCTTAGTTTAATACACTTAGTCTTATAGTTTCAGTCATCGTAGCTTAGTTTAATACACTTAGTCTTATAGTTTCAGTCATCGTATCTTAGTTTAATACACTTAGTCTTATAGTTTCAGTCATCGTATCTTAGTTTAATACACTTAGTCTTATAGTTTCAGTCATCGTATCTTAGTTTAATACACTTAGTCTTATAGTTTCAGTCATCGTAGCTTAGTTTAATACACTTAGTCTTATAGTTTCAGTCATCGTAGCTTAGTTTAATACACTTAGTCTTATAGTTTCAGTCATCGTATCTTAGTTTAATACACTTAGTCTTATAGTTTCAGTCATCGTAGCTTAGTTTAATACACTTAGTCTTATAGTTTCAGTCATCGTATCTTAGTTTAATACACTTAGTCTTATAGTTTCAGTCATCGTATCTTAGTTTAATACACTTAGTCTTATAGTTTCAGTCATCGTAGCTTAGTTTTCATTTCCATTTGAAAAAAACACATGAAACTAGAAAAAGTGCCCTTCTGGGCACAGGTCTCCACCAGGAGGATAGGAGTGTGTGTGATGTTTGGCAAAATGTTTAGGAGTGATATAAACATGTTTGTTTGTTTTTTGCAACAATTTTCTTCATTTTGTTGAGGAAATGCAGAGCCAGATCACTCATAGCATCTCTGAGGATAGAATTCTGGATGAGCAGGACATGTGCAGCATTTTGTACAAAACGGGCCACTCCTGAAGACTTTGGAAGGCAATCTTAGCCAATCAGTGTAGAATCTGAGAAATCAAACAGACTCGTCTTGATCACATGACTACAGAGATCATGTATACCGATTTGGATGAAATCTGTGCGACTAATATAAACAATGTGTTTTGCAGAAATCGGCCTCATGGTGGCGCTATAACCGGCAGATGTGGAGGGATGCAGGGAAAATGTTTTTCCATGGCCTCTAGGGAGTGCGCATACAAAGTTGTACACAGATCGATGCAGTTATAGGTAAAAACAGGAATTGCCCTGTTATAGCGCTACCATGAGGCTGGTTTGGAAAATAAATTGTGTCATGTCGTCCTCAGCCTAGTGGAAAAGTGCGTGTATAATTTCACGTAAATTGCACACTGTGTTTGTGATTTGTGGCATTTTGTTCGAAACGGACCAATCATGTGAGCTTTGGAAGCGAATCTTAGCCAATCAGGAAGGAAGATGGGAAATGGTGCAGATCCGTGTTGATCACATGACTATGGAGATAGTGTATACCGAATTGTGTGATGTATGGATAAAATGTGTACGAGTAATCTACAGAAATGTGTTTTGGCTAAATCGGCCTCATGGTGGCGCTATAACAGGCCGTTGAGGAATATTTGGGGCAGAGGTTCGTCGTTGGCATCCAGAGAGTGTGTGTGCAAAGTTTGGCATGGATCGGGCCAACGGTGCAGGAGATTAGCTGGTAACAGACGGACGGAAGGAAGGAAGGACGGACGGACACACACACGGACGGAGTGCAAAACATACTCTCTCCCCATGCCTTCGGCCTGGTGGAGACAAAAATGTATAGTCGACGAACATTTTTCGTCTTAGTTTTAGTCGACGAAGGGGCTGGCTAGGGGCTCCATTGAAACTTGGCCTTTACTAATACCCTGAGGGGGGGGGGGGGGGGGGGGGGAAATGGGGGGGGGTAAATGGACCTGTAATCCCTTCACAGAAAGAGATGTTTATCATTGTGTGAAACTGTAGAGGATGAGTGAATTAACCTGTTGAGGCCTGACGTCGACATTTAAACAAATGTCTTCTAAATCAGACGGTTTTCTGAAATACACATGTTTCTGTCAGTGGTTCTCAAACTGTTTCATGTCAAGGACCCCCAAAAATATGTGTAATTGGTTGCCGAGCCCCATCTGAAAATATGTAGTTCCAGGGACCCCCCCCCCCCTCCCAGAAGCAAAGATTTGAGTTAAAAAACGTTCGCTCTGAAAGAATATAATATTCAAATATATCGACCACATTTTCACGATCTTTCAAAACTAGCAGACCTACAAGCTCGTAAGCGCGGCACTCGGTGCCGCGCTTACGAGCTTGTAGGTCTGCTAGTTTTCAATAGTTAAAGTATAAAATAATGCTTTAAAACACCAACAGGGTTCCCGTCCTGAGTGAATTAAGCAGCAGCGCTGCCACACAGTGGTCGTCACAACTCTTGTGTCAGACTCAGCGTGCAGCGCAGCGCAGCGCAGCGCAGCGTGCAGATGCAGATGTGCAGCGTGCAGATGCAGATGTGCAGCGTGCAGATGCAGATGTGCAGCGTGCAGTGCAGCGCAGCACAGCGCAGCGCAGCGTGCAGATGCAGATGTGCAGCGCAGCGTGAAGATGCAGATGTGCAGCGCAGCGCAGCGTGCAGATGCAGATGTGCAGATGTGCAGCGTGCAGACTCAGATATATAGCTAGATAGCTATAAACACAACACGAGATCCCTACTTTTAATTCAAATCTTTGCTGCCGGTGCACAGGGTCCCCTGGTCCTAGAACAACACACAGGGTCCCCTGGTCCCCTGGTCCCCTGGTCCTGGAACAACACACAGGGTCTCCTGGTCCTGGAACAACACACAGGGTCCCCTGGTCCCCTGGTCCTGGAACAACACACAGGGTCCCCTGGTCCCCTGGTCCCCTGGTCCTGGAACAACACACAGGGTCTCCTGGTCCTGGAACAACACACAGGGTCCCCTGGTCCCCTGGTCCTGGAACAACACACAGGGTCTCCTGGTCCTGGAACAACACACAGGGTCTCCTGGTCCTGGAACAACACACAGGGTCCCCTGGTCCTGGAACAACACACAGGGTCCCCTGGTCCTGGTCCTGGAACAACATACAGGGTCTCCTGGTCCTGGAACAACACACAGGGTCCCCTGGTCCTGGAACAACACACAGGGTCCCCTGGTCCTGGTCCTGGAACAACATACAGGGTCTCCTGGTCCTGGAACAACACACAGGGTCCCCTGGTCCTGGAACAACACACAGGGTCCCCTGGTCCTGGTCCTGGAACAACATACAGGGTCTCCTGGTCCTGGAACAACACACAGGGTCCCCTGGTCCTGGTCCTGGAACAACACACAGGGTCTCCTGGTCCTAGAACAACACACAGGGTCTCCTGGTCCTAGAACAACACACAGGGTCCCCTGGTCCTGGAACAACACACAGGGTCTCCTGGTCCTGGAACAACACACAGGGTCTCCTGGTCCTGGAACAACACACAGGGTCCCCTGGTCCTGGAACAACACACAGGGTCCCCTGGTCCTGGTCCTGGAACAACACACAGGGTCTCCTGGTCCTGGTCCTGTAACAACACACAGGGTCTCCTGGTCCTGGAACAACACACAGGGTCTCCTGGTCCTGGAACAACACACAGGGTCTCCTGGTCCTGGAACAACACACAGGGTCTCCTGGTCCTGGAACAACACACAGGGTCTCCTGGTCCTGGTCCTGGAACAACACACAGGGTCTCCTGGTCCTAGAACAACACACAGGGTCTCCTGGTCCTGGAACAACACACAGGGTCCCCTGGTCCTGGTCCTGGAACAACACACAGGGTCTCCTGGTCCTGGAACAACACACAGGGTCTCCTGGTCCTGGAACAACACACAGGGTCTCCTGGTCCTCCTGGAACAACACACAGGGTCTCCTGGTCTCCTGGTCCTGGAACAACACACAGGGTCTCCTGGTCCTGGAACAACACACAGGGTCTCCTGGTCCTGGAACAACACACAGGGTCTCCTGGTCCTGGAACAACACACAGGGTCCCCTGGTCCTGGAACAACACACAGGGTCTCCTGGTCCTGGAACAACACACAGGGTCTCCTGGTCCTGGAACAACACACAGGGTCTCCTGGTCCTGGAACAACACACAGGGTCCCCTGGTCCTCCTGGAACAACACACAGGGTCCCCTGGTCCTGGAACAACACACAGGGTCTCCTGGTCCTGGAACAACACACAGGGTCTCCTGGTCCTGGAACAACACACAGGGTCTCCTGGTCCTGGAACAACACACAGGGTCCCCTGGTCCTCCTGGAACAACACACAGGGTCTCCTGGTCCTGGTCCTGGAACAACACACAGGGTCTCCTGGTCCTGGAACAACACACAGGGTCTCCTGGTCCTAGAATAACACACAGGGTCTCCTGGTCCTAGAACAACACACAGGGTCTCCTGGTCCTGGAACAACACACAGGGTCTCCTGGTCCTGGAACAACACACAGGGTCTCCTGGTCCTAGAACAACACACAGGGTCTCCTGGTCCTGGAACAACACACAGGGTCTCCTGGTCCTAGAACAACACACAGGGTCTCCTGGTCCTAGAACAACACACAGGGTCTCCTGGTCCTGGAACAACACACAGGGTCTCCTGGTCCTGGAACAACACACAGGGTCCCCTGGTCCTGGAACAACACACAGGGTCCCCTGGTCCTGGAACAACACACAGGGTCTCCTGGTCCTGGAACAACACACAGGGTCTCCTGGTCCTGGAACAACACACAGGGTCTCCTGGTCCTGGTCCTAGAACAACACACAGGGTCCCCTGGTCCTGGAACAACACACAGGGTCTCCTGGTCCTGGAACAACACACAGGGTCTCCTGGTCCTGGAACAACACACAGGGTCTCCTGGTCCTGGTCCTAGAACAACACACAGGGTCCCCTGGTCCTGGAACAACACACAGGGTCTCCTGGTCCTAGAACAACACACAGGGTCTCCTGGTCCTGGAACAACACACAGGGTCTCCTGGTCCTGGAACAACACACAGGGTCCCCTGGTCCTAGAACAACACACAGGGTCTCCTGGTCCTGGAACAACACACAGGGTCTCCTGGTCCTAGAACAACACACAGGGTCTCCTGGTCCTGGAACAACACACAGGGTCTCCTGGTCCTAGAACAACACACAGGGTCTCCTGGTCCTGGAACAACACACAGGGTCTCCTGGTCCTGGAACAACACACAGGGTCTCCTGGTCCTGGAACAACACACAGGGTCTCCTGGTCCTGGAACAACACACAGGGTCTCCTGGTCCTGGTCCTGGAACAACACACAGGGTCTCCTGGTCCTAGAACAACACACAGGGTCTCCTGGTCCTGGAACAACACACAGGGTCCCCTGGTCCTGGTCCTGGAACAACACACAGGGTCTCCTGGTCCTGGAACAACACACAGGGTCTCCTGGTCCTGGAACAACACACAGGGTCTCCTGGTCCTCCTGGAACAACACACAGGGTCTCCTGGTCTCCTGGTCCTGGAACAACACACAGGGTCTCCTGGTCCTGGAACAACACACAGGGTCTCCTGGTCCTGGAACAACACACAGGGTCTCCTGGTCCTGGAACAACACACAGGGTCCCCTGGTCCTGGAACAACACACAGGGTCTCCTGGTCCTGGAACAACACACAGGGTCTCCTGGTCCTGGAACAACACACAGGGTCTCCTGGTCCTGGAACAACACACAGGGTCCCCTGGTCCTCCTGGAACAACACACAGGGTCCCCTGGTCCTGGAACAACACACAGGGTCTCCTGGTCCTGGAACAACACACAGGGTCTCCTGGTCCTGGAACAACACACAGGGTCTCCTGGTCCTGGAACAACACACAGGGTCCCCTGGTCCTCCTGGAACAACACACAGGGTCTCCTGGTCCTGGTCCTGGAACAACACACAGGGTCTCCTGGTCCTGGAACAACACACAGGGTCTCCTGGTCCTAGAATAACACACAGGGTCTCCTGGTCCTGGAACAACACACAGGGTCTCCTGGTCCTGGAACAACACACAGGGTCCCCTGGTCCTGGAACAACACACAGGGTCTCCTGGTCCTAGAACAACACACAGGGTCTCCTGGTCCTAGAACAACACACAGGGTCTCCTGGTCCTGGAACAACACACAGGGTCTCCTGGTCCTAGAACAACACACAGGGTCTCCTGGTCCTGGAACAACACACAGGGTCTCCTGGTCCTAGAACAACACACAGGGTCTCCTGGTCCTAGAACAACACACAGGGTCTCCTGGTCCTGGAACAACACACAGGGTCCCCTGGTCCTGGAACAACACACAGGGTCTCCTGGTCCTGGAACAACACACAGGGTCTCCTGGTCCTGGAACAACACACAGGGTCTCCTGGTCCTGGTCCTAGAACAACACACAGGGTCCCCTGGTCCTGGAACAACACACAGGGTCTCCTGGTCCTAGAACAACACACAGGGTCTCCTGGTCCTGGAACAACACACAGGGTCTCCTGGTCCTGGAACAACACACAGGGTCCCCTGGTCCTGGTCCTAGAACAACACACAGGGTCTCCTGGTCCTGGAACAACACACAGGGTCCCCTGGTCCTGGAACAACACACAGGGTCCCCTGGTCCTGGAACAACACACAGGGTCCCCTGGTCCTGGAACAACACACAGGGTCTCCTGGTCCTGGAACAACACACAGGGTCTCCTGGTCCTAGAACAACACACAGGGTCTCCTGGTCCTAGAACAACACACAGGGTCTCCTGGTCCTGGTCCTGGAACAACACACAGGGTCCCCTGGTCCTGGAACAACACACAGGGTCTCCTGGTCCTAGAACAACACACAGGGTCTCCTGGTCCTGGTCCTAGAACAACACACAGGGTCTCCTGGTCCTGGAACAACACACAGGGTCTCCTGGTCCTGGAACAACACACAGGGTCTCCTGGTCCTGGTCCTAGAACAACACACAGGGTCTCCTGGTCCTGGTCCTAGAACAACACACAGGGTCCCCTGGTCCTAGAACAACACACAGGGTCTCCTGGTCCTGGAACAACACACAGGGTCTCCTGGTCCTGGAACAACACACAGGGTCTCCTGGTCCCCTGGTCCTAGAACAACACACAGGGTCTCCTGGTCCTAGAACAACACACAGGGTCTCCTGGTCCTGGAACAACACACAGGGTCTCCTGGTCCTGGAACAACACACAGGGTCCCCTGGTCCTGGTCCTAGAACAACACACAGGGTCCCCTGGTCCTAGAACAACACACAGGGTCTCCTGGTCCTGGAACAACACACAGGGTCTCCTGGTCCTGGAACAACACACAGGGTCCCCTGGTCCTAGAACAACACACAGGGTCCCCTGGTCCTGGAACAACACACAGGGTCCCCTGGTCCTGGAACAACACACAGGGTCTCCTGGTCCTGGAACAACACACAGGGTCTCCTGGTCCTGGAACAACACACAGGGTCCCCTGGTCCTGGAACAACACACAGGGTCTCCTGGTCCTAGAACAACACACAGGGTCTCCTGGTCCTGGAACAACACACAGGGTCCCCTGGTCCTGGAACAACACACAGGGTCCCCTGGTCCTGGTCCTGGAACAACACACAGGGTCTCCTGGTCCTAGAACAACACACAGGGTCCCCTGGTCCTAGAACAACACACAGGGTCCCCTGGTCCTGGAACAACACACAGGGTCTCCTGGTCCTGGAACAACACACAGGGTCTCCTGGTCCTGGAACAACACACAGGGTCTCCTGGTCCTGGTCCTAGAACAACACACAGGGTCCCCTGGTCCTGGAACAACACACAGGGTCCCCTGGTCCTAGAACAACACACAGGGTCCCCTGGTCCTGGTCCTGGAACAACACACAGGGTCTCCTGGTCCTGGAACAACACACAGGGTCTCCTGGTCCTGGAACAACACACAGGGTCCCCTGGTCCTAGAACAACACACAGGGTCCCCTGGTCCTGGTCCTGGAACAACACACAGGGTCTCCTGGTCCTGGAACAACACACAGGGTCTCCTGGTCCTAGAACAACACACAGGGTCCCCTGGTCCTGGAACAACACACAGGGTCTCCTGGTCCTGGAACAACACACAGGGTCTCCTGGTCCTAGAACAACACACAGGGTCTCCTGGTCCTGGAACAACACACATGGTCTCCTGGTCCTAGAACAACACACAGGGTCTCCTGGTCCTGGAACAACACACAGGGTCTCCTGGTCCTGGAACAACACACAGGGTCTCCTGGTCCTGGAACAACACACAGGGTCTCCTGGTCCTGGAACAACACACAGGGTCTCCTGGTCCTGGAACAACACACAGGGTCTCCTGGTCCTGGAACAACACACAGGGTCTCCTGGTCCTGGAACAACACACAGGGTCCCCTGGTCCTGGAACAACACACAGGGTCTCCTGGTCCTGGTCCTGGAACAACACACAGGGTCTCCTGGTCCTGGAACAACACACAGGGTCTCCTGGTCCTGGAACAACACACAGGGTCTCCTGGTCCTGGAACAACACACAGGGTCCCCTGGTCCTGGAACAACACACAGGGTCTCCTGGTCCTGGTCCTGGAACAACACACAGGGTCTCCTGGTCCTGGAACAACACACAGGGTCTCCTGGTCCTGGAACAACACACAGGGTCCCCTGGTCCTGGTCCTGGAACAACACACAGGGTCCCCTGGTCCTGGTCCTGGAACAACACACAGGGTCTCCTGGTCCTGGAACAACACACAGGGTCCCCTGGTCCTGGTCCTGGAACAACACACAGGGTCCCCTGGTCCTGGAACAACACACAGGGTCTCCTGGTCCTAGAACAACACACAGGGTCTCCTGGTCCTGGAACAACACACAGGGTCCCCTGGTCCTGGTCCTGGAACAACACACAGGGTCTCCTGGTCCTGGTCCTGGAACAACACACAGGGTCTCCTGGTCCTGGAACAACACACAGGGTCTCCTGGTCCTGGAACAACACACAGGGTCTCCTGGTCCTGGTCCTGGAACAACACACAGGGTCTCCTGGTCCTGGAACAACACACAGGGTCTCCTGGTCCTAGAACAACACACAGGGTCTCCTGGTCCTAGAACAACACACAGGGTCCCCTGGTCCTGGAACAACACACAGGGTCTCCTGGTCCTGGAACAACACACAGTTTCCCCTGGTCCTGGAACAACATACAGGGTCCCCTGGTCCTGGAACAACACACAGGGTCCCCTGGTCCTGGAACAACACACAGGGTCCCCTGGTCCTGGAACAACACACAGGGTCCCCTGGTCCTGGAACAACACACAGGGTCTCCTGGTCCTAGAACAACACACAGGGTCCCCTGGTCCTGGAACAACACACAGGGTCCCCTGGTCCTGGAACAACACACAGGGTCCCCTGGTCCTGGTCCTGGAACAACATACAGGGTCTCCTGGTCCTGGAACAACATATTTGTAGCTGGGTCGTCGGGACAAATACATAAACTTTGTCCTTGACATGAAATGGTTTGAGAACCACTGACATCTGAACCACTGACATCTGAACCACTGACATGATGACATCTTAGAAACACAGGTTTTTTTTTTTAGGAAAACTGTCGTGAGTCTCGTGACTTTAGTTAGAAGACATTTTGTAGAATCTGGTCTGGGATCTAAATGGGCTAATCGGACCCCCAGGGACCACTCAGCCGTTGACATTCCAGCCTTTCTGTGCAGTCTGGAGACA
Source organism: Electrona antarctica (assembly GCF_951216825.1). Lineage (NCBI taxonomy): Eukaryota > Metazoa > Chordata > Actinopteri > Myctophiformes > Myctophidae > Electrona > Electrona antarctica. The sequence continues at coordinate 858,741 of NC_136802.1, read as the reverse complement.
AAGTGGAGGCCCGGTCCATTAACATGGACTCTGTAGCTCTGTGCGGTCTGGAGACAAAGTGGAGGCCCGGTCCATTAACATGGACTCTGTAGCTCTCTGCGGTCTGGAGACAAAGTGGAGGCCCGGTCCATTAACATGGACTCTGTAGCTCTCTGCGGTCTGGAGACAAAGTGGAGGCCCGGTCCATTAACATGGACTCTGTAGCTCTCTGCGGTCTGGAGACAAAGTGGAGGCCCGGTCCATTAACATGGACTCTGTAGCTCTGTGCTGTCTGGAGACAAAGTGGAGGCCCGGTCCATTAACATGGACTCTGTAGCTCTGTGCAGTCTGGAGACAAAGTGGAGGCCCGGTCCATTAACATGGACTCTGTAGCTCTGTGCAGTCTGGAGGCCCGGTCCATTAACATGGACTCTGTAGCTCTCTGCGGTCTGGAGACAAAGTGGAGGCCCGGTCCATTAACATGGACTCTGTAGCTCTGTGCAGTCTGGAGACAAAGTGGAGGCCCGGTCCATTAACATGGACTCTGTAGCTCTGTGCAGTCTGGAGACAAAGTGGAGGCCCGGTCCATTAACATGGACTCTGTAGCTCTGTGCAGTCTGGAGACAAAGTGGAGGCCCGGTCCATTAACATGGACTCTGTAGCTTTAGTGCGGTCTGGAGACAAAGTGGAGGCCCGGTCCATTAACATGGACTCTGTAGCTCTGTGCGGTCTGGAGACAAAGTGGAGGCCCGGTCCATTAACATGGACTCTGTAGCTTTAGTGCGGTCTGGAGACAAAGTGGAGGCCCGGTCCATTAACATGGACTCTGTAGCTCTGTTTGATTGATTGATTGATTTATTGAAGAATTTATTAACAGTTTGCAGAATTACAGTACATTTCAAGCACAAACTCAATACAAAGGCTGTTAACTGTGAGTGGACGACCCAATTAAGCATTACACTTGTTTCCAACAGGGTCCACCATGTTCAAATCATCAAAACATTTAGAGACGTACAAATAGACACTTCTATAGACAGAACAGGAATTCATCAAAAAGGAGGTAAAAAGGGAAAATAAATATATACAGTGAGGGGAAAAAAGGGGGGGCGGGGGGGGGGATTCAGATTTTACGGGGGCCAGTTTCGAATTGCAGCCATCCGTAGGTGCCCTTTGAGAGCGGTTTTGAAGGAGTCAAGGGATTCGCATGTCTTTATGACAGTTGGTAGGGCGTTCCACATTTTGGTGGCATAGGAGCGAAAAGAATTTAGTCCCTTGTTTGTGCCGAATCTGGGTTGTACATGGTTCGTTGCACTCCCTCTGGTGTTGTGGGTGTGGACTTCGTTAACATTAAGGAAGTATCTAGACAGGTACATGGGTATCTTGGTGGTGTATCGAATCTTGTGGACCAGACCCATTGCAAGATGCTGTACTCTGTCGTCGACCCTAAGCCATTCCAGCCTGTCGAAGTGGGCAGGGGTGAGGTGGGTTCGGGGGGCTAGATCAAGTAGGAGCCTGACCAGTTTGTTTTGGGAAGTCTGGAGCCTGGTTTTAAGGGCCTTTGAGGTGCTGTGGTACCAGGAGGTGCATGCATAGTCAAAGAAACCCTGTACAAGGGCTCCTGTTAAGGTCTTCAAGGTGTTTTTGTTGACCAGTGAGGAGATCCTGTAGAGGAATCTTGTTCTATGGTTGACTTTTTTGATTACGTTGGTGGCCATTTTATCACCGGAAAGATTAGCCTCCAGGATGGAACCTAGGTAGGTAATTTCATCTTTACGTGTGATAACATTGTCACCCACTCTAACCAAGAAGCCATTTGCCTTGCTGAGATTACTAATAGAGCCAAAGAGAATGGATTCAGTTTTTCCCAGGTGTAAAGATAGTTTGTTATCAGCGAGCCAGGTGCAGATTCTACCGAGTTCAGAGCTGAGGGCATTTTCAACCTGCAGTTTGTCCCTGTCCGAGACCAGCAGTGCTGAGTCATCTGCGAACAGGAACAAGTTGCAGTCACAGGCTGAAGTCATGTCGTTTACATATATTAGGAACAGTAGAGGCCCTAGTATGCTTCCTTGTGGAACGCCACAGCTCACTGGGAGGGGGGGGGACAGTGTTCCGTTCACTTCCACCATCTGTTCTCTCCCCTCCAGGTAGGATTGCATCCAGCTCACTGATGTGCTATCGAAACCAATTGCTTTTAGCTTGTTAACCAGTATGGAGTGGTTCACGGTGTCAAAAGCCTTTTGGAGGTCCAGCATGACCATGCCGCAGTATTTGCCAGCGTCCACCTCTTGTTTGATGTGGTCGCTCAAATAGAGGAGGCATGTGTCAGTGGAGTGGGATGTTCTGAAGCCAGATTGGAACTCGTACAATAATTTATTAGTGGCAAGATACTTTTCAACCTGTTCATAGACTATTTTTTCCATCACTTTCGAGATGGAACTAAGAATAGAAATAGGGCGGTAGTTGCCGGGGTCTAATTTACTCCCTTTCTTGTGCAAGGGGGTTACTTTGGCCAGTTTGAAATCTTGGGGGACCTGTCCCTGTTTGATGGAGAGGTTTACTATGTGGGTGATGATTGGAGCTATAGAGATGGCTGAGTCTCTGAGAAATTTGGAGGGAATGTTGTCATGGCCTGTGGCCTTGTGGGGTTGGAGGGCACTCAGTTTCTTAATTACCTCATCAGTTGTTACCATAACTAGTTTAAAATCGTCTTTACAAACACCTAGGTTTTTGTAGAAGGTTGTAATGTGCTCTACACCAAAGAGCCCAGAGTGGGAGGGCAGTTTGTTAACCAGAGTTGTTGCTATGTTTGTAAAGAAGATATTCAAGTAGTTGGCCACTGTGCGGTCTGGAGACAAAGTGGAGGCCCGGTCCATTAACATGGACTCTGTAGCTCTCTGCGGTCTGGAGACAAAGTGGAGGCCCGGTCCATTAACATGGACTCTTTAGTGCACCTGCTGCTCAGATCAGATGACCAGCCGTGAACACCAGTAGACAGGAGGAATGGGATCCATTTCACTCACGGACGGTGGTCACAACTATAACAGCCAGGACATTAAATTAGGCTTACCTGTTAGAAACAGCCAACACACACACACACACACACACACACACACACACACACACACACACACACGCATGGGGGTGGCGGTGGCTCAGGGGTAGAGTTTCCGGATGGGAACAGCAAGGTCGCCAGTTCCAACCTGGGCTCCCCCAGAGTTAGTGTCGAAGTGTCCTTGAGCAAGACACTGAACCCCTAATTGCTCCTGATGTGCAGGTTGGTGCCTTGCATGGTTTCCGCTGCCATCGGTGTATGAATGTGTGTGTGAATTGGTGAATGTAATGCACAATCTATGTAAAGCGCCTTGGATAAAGGCGCTATATAAATGCACCATTTAACATATTTACCACGCACGCGTACGCACACGCACACACGCACACACCTTTACATAGATTGTGCATCACATTCACACACACATTCATACACCGATGGCGATGGAAACCATGCAAGGCACCAACCTGCACATCAGGAGCAATCAGGGGTTCAGTGTCTTGCTCAAGGACACTTCGACACTAACTCTGGGGGAGCCCACAGGGATCGAACTGGCAACCTTGCGGTTACCCCTAGCACCCCTTACTTCACACGGACCCGTGTGATTTTGTTTACTGCATGCTAGCTGTGTCCAGGGACGGATCAACCCCCACGAGGGCCCCTGGGCCGGTAATATTTGCAGGGCTCCCATGCGTGCGACATTTTCGTGTTTTTCTGTGTTTTTATCTTTTTAACCTAAATTTAACAAAATCAACAGCCAATGAAGGGCCCCAGGAGCCCTTTTCAGGGCGTCAAACCAAGTACCTCATGGTCCAATTTACCCGAAGGGCCCCTGAGAGCCAAGGGCCCCTGGGTCACGGCCCCACTGGCCCAATGGCTAATTTGTCCCTGGCTGTGTCTTGGATTTACGTCTAGTGCACTAGCCTCGAGGCCTGAGGCTAGTGCACTAGCCTCGAGGCTAGTGCACTAGCCTCGAGGCCTGAGGCTAGTGCACTAGCCTCGAGGCCTGAGGCTAGTGCACTAGCCTCGAGGCCTGAGGCTAGTGCACTAGCCTCGAGGCCTGAGGCTAGTGCACTAGCCTCGAGGCCTGAGGCTAGTGCACTAGCCTCAGGCCTCGAGGCTAGTGCACTAGCCTCGAGGCCTGAGGCGTATGCCAAGGCTAAACCTGGAGACATATACAGACTAGCACTCTATACTATAGTATACTCATGTCATTGTACAGGTATTCTACTGTTATTAGACAGATGTTATGATTCTTGTATCCTTTATGCTGTACTTTTCTTTCCTTTTTTGTTTTCCTGCATGCTGTGTCTTGGTTTGGGATTGAAGTCCTGTTTCCCTGCTTGCTGTGTCTTGGTTTGGGATTGAAGTCCTGTTTTCCTGCATGCTGTGTCTTGGTTTGGGATTTAAGTCCTGTTTTCTCGCCCACTAAGAAGCTTTTGGCAAATGTCAGCTCGAAACAATCTCTGGAGGAATCAGACCTGTTGTTATTCACTGTGAGCCAAGTCTGACTTAACCTAAACCACCTTAAGCCCCGACGCCAAAAGATAGCAAGAATAGCCCGATCTACAAGCTCACAAAGCGTTGCTTCACGGCGTATTGTGAGCTTGTAAATCTGCGATATTTTGAACGCTTCTTTGTACAGCGATCTCGCATGCCCCCAAAAATAGGCAACATCAGGTGGAAAGTAGTTAATAAAATAATCTGATTGATCGAAATGTTTTTTCACAGTTTGTAGAATCAATTATGGATACATTATTTCACAGTATGTAGAATGGGTACATTTCATTATATTTCACTGTAAGTATGTAGAATGGGTACATTTCATTATATTTCACAGTATGTAGAATGGGTACATTTCATTATATTTCACAGTATGTAGAATGGGTACATTTCATTATATTTCACAGTATGTAGAATGGGTACATTTCATTATATTTCACAGTATGTAGAATGGGTACATTTCATTATATTTCACAGTATGTAGAATGGGTACATTTCATTATATTTCACAGTATGTAGAATGGGTACATTTCATTATATTTCACAGTATGTAGAATGGGTACATTTCATTATATTTCACAGTATGTAGAATGGGTACATTTCATTATATTTCACAGTATGTAGAATGGGTACATTTCATTATATTTCACAGCATGTAGAATGGGTACATTTCATTATATTTCACAGTATGTATAATGGGTACGTTTCATTATATTTCACAGCATGTAGAATGGGTACATTTCATTATATTTCACAGTATGTAGAATGGGTACATTTCATTATATTTCACAGTATGTAGAATGGGTACATTTCATTATATTTCACAGTATGTAGAATGGGTACATTTCAAACCAAAGTGCAGGTCAATACAGACTTGTTTACATCTGGGTCCTCCATGTTCAATTCATCATGTTCAACGTGTCATTTCACAGGAGGAGAGTTCAAAGATGCAGTTGGACGTCTTGGACACACATGATGATCAAGTTATTCATTCAGTAAGTTGGAACAACTGTTTGCTGTTAAAGGAGAAATCCATACTAGAAGGCTTTCTTACCTTTATTTGTAGTTGTTACGTCCCCACCAAGGAGGTCCAGGTGTTATTTGTAGTTGTTACGTCCCCACCAAAGAGGTCCAGGTGTTATTTGTAGTTGTTACGTCCCCACCAAAGAGGTCCAGGTGTTATTTGTAGTTGTTACGTCCCCACCAAAGAGGTCCAGGTGTTATTTGTAGTTGTTACGTCCCCACCAAAGAGGTCCAGGTGTTATTTGTAGTTGTTACGTCCCCACCAAAGAGGTCAAGGTGTTATTTGTAGTTGTTACGTCCCCACCAAAGAGGTCCAGGTGTTATTTGTAGTTGTTACGTCCCCACCAAAGAGGTCCAGGTGTTATTTGTAGTTGTTACGTCCCCACCAAAGAGGTCCAGGTGTTATTTGTAGTTGTTACGTCCCCACCAAAGAGGTCCAGGTGTTATTTGTAGTTGTTACGTCCCCACCAAAGAGGTCCAGGTGTTATTTGTAGTTGTTACGTCCCCACCAAAGAGGTCCAGGTGTTATTTGTAGTTGTTACGTCCCCACCAAAGAGGTCCAGGTGTTATTTGTAGTTGTTACGTCCCCACCAAAGAGGTCCAGGTGTTATTTGTAGTCGTTACGTCCCCACCAAAGAGGTCCAGGTGTTATTTGTAGTCGTTACGTCCCCACCAAAGAGGTCCAGGTGTTATTTGTAGTTGTTACGTCCCCACCAACGAGGTCCAGGTGTTATTTGTAGTTGTTACGTCCCCACCAAAGAGGTCCAGGTGTTATTTGTAGTTGTTACGTCCCCACCAAAGAGGTCCAGGTGTTATTTGTAGTTGTTACGTCCCCACCAAAGAGGTCCAGGTGTTATTTGTAGTCGTTACGTCCCCACCAAAGAGGTCCAGGTGTTATTTGTAGTTGTTACGTCCCCACCAAAGAGGTCCAGGTGTTATTTGTAGTCGTTACGTCCCCACCAAAGAGGTCCAGGTGTTATTTGTAGTTGTTACGTCCCCACCAAAGAGGTCCAGGTGTTATTTGTAGTTGTTACGTCCCCACCAAAGAGGTCCAGGTGTTATTTGTAGTTGTTACATCCCCACCAAAGAGGTCCAGGTGTTATTTGTAGTCGTTACGTCCCCACCAAAGAGGTCCAGGTGTTATTTGTAGTTGTTACGTCCCCACCAAAGCGGTCCAGGTGTTATTTGTAGTTGTTACGTCCCCACCAAAGAGGTCCAGGTGTTATTTGTAGTTGTTACGTCCCCACCAAAGAGGTCCAGGTGTTATTTGTAGTTGTTACGTCCCCACCAAAGAGGTCCAGGTGTTATTTGTAGTCGTTACGTCCCCACCAAAGAGGTCCAGGTGTTATTTGTAGTTGTTACGTCCCCACCAAAGAGGTCCAGGTGTTATTTGTAGTTGTTACGTCCCCACCAAAGAGGTCCAGGTGTTATTTGCAGTTGTTACGTCCCCACCAAAGAGGTCCAGGTGTTATTTGTAGTTGTTACGTCCCCACCAAAGAGGTCCAGGTGTTATTTGTAGTTGTTACATCCCCACCAAAGAGGTCCAGGTGTTATTTGTAGTCGTTACGTCCCCACCAAAGAGGTCCAGGTGTTATTTGTAGTTGTTACGTCCCCACCAAAGAGGTCCAGGTGTTATTTGTAGTTGTTACGTCCCCACCAAAGAGGTCCAGGTGTTATTTGTAGTTGTTACGTCCCCACCAAAGAGGTCCAGGTGTTATTTGTAGTTGTTACGTCCCCACCAAAGAGGTCCAGGTGTTATTTGTAGTCGTTACGTCCCCACCAAAGAGGTCCAGGTGTTATTTGTAGTTGTTACGTCCCCACCAAAGAGGTCCAGGTGTTTTTTGTAGTTGTTACGTCCCCACCAAAGAGGTCCAGGTGTTATTTGCAGTTGTTACGTCCCCACCAAAGAGGTCCATGTGTTATTTGTAGTTGTTACGTCCCCACCAAAGAGGTCCATGTGTTATTTGTAGTTGTTACGTCCCCACCAAAGAGGTCCAGGTGTTATTTGTAGTTGTTACGTTCCCACCAAAGAGGTCCAGGTGTTATTTGTAGTTGTTACGTCCCCACCAAAGAGGTCCAGGTGTTATTTGTAGTTGTTACGTCCCCACCAAAGAGGTCCAGGTGTTATTTGTAGTTGTTACGTCCCCACCAAAGAGGTCCAGGTGTTATTTGTAGTCGTTACGTCCCCACCAAAGAGGTCCAGGTGTTATTTGTAGTCGTTACGTCCCCACCAAAGAGGTCCAGGTGTTATTTGTAGTTGTTACGTCCCCACCAAAGAGGTCCAGGTGTTATTTGTAGTTGTTACGTCCCCACCAAAGAGGTCCAGGTGTTATTTGTAGTTGTTACGTCCCCACCAAAGAGGTCCAGGTGTTATTTGTAGTTGTTACGTCCCCACCAAAGAGGTCCAGGTGTTATTTGTAGTCGTTACGTCCCCACCAAAGAGGTCCAGGTGTTATTTGTAGTTGTTACGTCCCCACCAAAGAGGTCCAGGTGTTATTTGTAGTTGTTACGTCCCCACCAAAGAGGTCCAGGTGTTATTTGTAGTTGTTACGTCCCCACCAAAGAGGTCCAGGTGTTATTTGTAATTGTTACGTCCCCACCAAAGAGGTCCAGGTGTTATTTGTAGTTGTTATGTCCCCACCAAAGAGGTCCAGGTGTTATTTGTAGGCGTTACGTCCCCACCAAAGAGGTCCAGGTGTTATTTGTAGTCGTTACGTCCCCACCAAAGAGGTCCAGGTGTTATTTGTAGTTGTTACGTCCCCACCAAAGAGGTCCAGGTGTTATTTGTAGTTGTTACGTCCCCACCAAAGAGGTCCAGGTGTTATTTGTAGTTGTTACATCCCCACCAAAGAGGTCCAGGTGTTATTTGTAGTCGTTACGTCCCCACCAAAGAGGTCCAGGTGTTATTTGTAGTTGTTACGTCCCCACCAAAGCGGTCCAGGTGTTATTTGTAGTTGTTACGTCCCCACCAAAGAGGTCCAGGTGTTATTTGTAGTTGTTACGTCCCCACCAAAGAGGTCCAGGTGTTATTTGTAGTTGTTACGTCCCCACCAAAGAGGTCCAGGTGTTATTTGTAGTCGTTACGTCCCCACCAAAGAGGTCCAGGTGTTATTTGTAGTTGTTACGTCCCCACCAAAGAGGTCCAGGTGTTATTTGTAGTTGTTACGTCCCCACCAAAGAGGTCCAGGTGTTATTTGCAGTTGTTACGTCCCCACCAAAGAGGTCCAGGTGTTATTTGTAGTTGTTACGTCCCCACCAAAGAGGTCCAGGTGTTATTTGTAGTTGTTACATCCCCACCAAAGAGGTCCAGGTGTTATTTGTAGTCGTTACGTCCCCACCAAAGAGGTCCAGGTGTTATTTGTAGTTGTTACGTCCCCACCAAAGAGGTCCAGGTGTTATTTGTAGTTGTTACGTCCCCACCAAAGAGGTCCAGGTGTTATTTTTTAGTTGTTACGTCCCCACCAAAGAGGTCCAGGTGTTATTTGTAGTCGTTACGTCCCCACCAAAGAGGTCCAGGTGTTATTTGTAGTTGTTACGTCCCCACCAAAGAGGTCCAGGTGTTATTTGTAGTTGTTACGTCCCCACCAAAGAGGTCCAGGTGTTATTTGCAGTTGTTACGTCCCCACCAAAGAGGTCCATGTGTTATTTGTAGTTGTTACGTCCCCACCAAAGAGGTCCATGTGTTATTTGTAGTTGTTACGTTCCCACCAAAGAGGTCCAGGTGTTATTTGTAGTTGTTACGTCCCCACCAAAGAGGTCCAGGTGTTATTTGTAGTTGTTACGTCCCCACCAAAGAGGTCCAGGTGTTATTTGTAGTTGTTACGTCCCCACCAAAGAGGTCCAGGTGTTATTTGCAGTTGTTACGTCCCCACCAAAGAGGTCCAGGTGTTATTTTGTGGAAAAGCACATTATTGGCTCCGCTACCATAAGCCCTCAATGAATTGCATTGAATTGAATGGGGCATTGGGGTGTTGTGCTAATTCGCTTATTTCCATCGCTCAAAAATCATTTTGTTTTGTATATATCCTCTCTTCATAATGTAAATAGTATCCCAAGCGGCACACTTTACTACTTATTTCGATGGAAACCATTCACAGCTTTGGCCCTGCCCAAAGGCCCTGCCCACCCTTTGGCCCTGCCCAAAGGCCCTGCCCACCCTTTGTGATGAGCTGGGCTGTTGGGGTCTCAAGGAGGGCCTTGTCTTTTGATTGATTGATTGATTGATTGATTGAAATATGTATTAACAGTTAACAGAATTACAGTATACATTTCAAGCACAACTCAATACAAAGACTATTAACTGTGAGTGGACGACACCATAAAGCATTACACTTGTTTACAAGAGGGTCCACCATGTTCAATTCATCAAAACATTTAGAGACGTACAAATAGACACTTCTATATAGCCAAAAAGAACAGAACAGGAATTAATCATAAAGGAGGTAAAAAGGGAAAAGAAACATACAGTGAGGGGAAAAAAGGGGTGGGCGGTGGGGGGGGGATTCAGATTTTACGGGGGCCAGCTTCGAATTGCAGCCGTCCGTAGGTGCCCTTTGAGAGCGGTTTTGAAGGAGTCTAGGGATTCACATGTCTTAATGACTGTTGGTAGGGCGTTCCACATTTTGGTGGCATAGGAGCGAAAATAATTGAGTCCCTTGTTTGTGCCGAATCTGGGTTGTACATGGTCCGTTGCACTCCCTCTGGTGTTGTGGGTGTGGACTTCGTTAACATGTCGAGGACCTGAGTGAGCGTGTAGAGGCTCATAGGGAGACAGCGTGTCAGATACACACTGGGGAGCCTGACCATTCACAGCTCTAACACACTGGGGAGCCTGACCATTCACAGCTCTAACACACTGGGGAGCCTGACCATTCACAGCTCTAACACACTGGGGAGCCTGACCATTCACAGCTCTAACACACTGGGGAGCCTGACCATTCACAGCTCTAACACACTGGGGAGCCTGACCATTCACAGCTCTAAAACACTGGGGAGCCTGACCATTCACAGCTCTAAAACACTGGGGAGCCTGACCATTCACAGCTCTAACACACTGGGGAGCCTGACCATTCACAGCTCTAACACACTGGGGAGCCTGACCATTCACAGCTCTAAAACACTGGGGAGCCTGACCATTCACAGCTCTAAAACACTGGGGAGCCTGACCATTCACAGCTCTAACACACTGGGGAGCCTGACCATTCACAGCTCTAACACACTGGGGAGCCTGACCATTCACAGCTCTAACACACTGGGGAGCCTGACCATTCACAGCTCTAACACACTGGGGAGCCTGACCATTCACAGCTCTAAAAGTCAAAAGTAAAATCTTAAAATCAATTCCATAACTAACAGGTAACCAGTGAAGGGTGATGTGGTCCCGTCTCTTTGAGTTAGTTAGTTATCAGTCTGTTAGTTTCGCTGTTTCAATATATTGAATGTGCTAAAGGGCCACTTCACCCCTTTTGCAACCAGAGCTTATAGAGGGTATGCGCATGCATAAAGTCAATGGCACATCGAGTGGCACATTGAGTGGCAAAGTGAGTGGAAAAGTGAGTTTAATGTTGTTTAATATTGTTTAATACAATCAGATAGGACTTTTCTGTTTGGATGTATGGGCTGTCGAGGCCAGAAAGTAGTTTTTTGCCACTCAGTGGGCGTTCCAGCATATCTTCCGGATATGATGATGATGTCACGCGCATACTAGGGCATTAAGCAACTAGTCGACTAGTTTACTAGTCGACTAGTAAATCCACTAGTCGACCTTGTTTTTGTTTTGTTTTTGTTTTTTCGATTTTGTAGGCCTCAAGATCAGGTAGATTATAGTTATAGTCACCATGTACACAGTTTTTCAATGTACAAATATTTATTTCCAAAAAAAAAAAAAACGTTTTTTTTTTATTTTTTTTTATTTTTTACATAATAGGTAGTTAAACAACTAGTCGACTAGTAAACTAGGCAACTAGTCAACTAGTAAAAATGACTAGAAGTGAATGCCCTAGCACATACCCTATATTTAAATGATGTTTAGTCATTAGTCTCTTGAATAGTTTTAATTTAGTTTTAGTCTCATTTTAAGTCACCTGGAAATGTTTCAGTTTTAGTCAACTAAATACCATAAGATTTTAGTAGACTAAATCTACAGTTGAAATGTATTTTGTCAGGCCTTGATACCGTCATAATGACTGATTTTACACTTTACGCTGAAAATAGCCGATCTGCTGTCATCTACAAGATCAAGATCTGCTATTTTCAGCATGAAACCAAGTGTAAAATGACTTATACTGGATCTCTTGTCCACTATACTGTAGTCCCTTCCTAACATTTTAGCCTATATTTGTTGATGGAATTGTCAATACATTTAGTCTTAGTTTTAGTCACCGTAGCTTAGTTTTCATATTGTTTCCATTTAGTTTTCGTCAGTGAAAAAAGGTCGACGGACATTTCAACACTATAATCAACAATAAGTGCAACAAACCCTTAACCACAATCTCTTTGTTTTGGCATCAGATCCCTGGCGTTGCAGTGAAGGAAGACGAGGGTTCTGGGATGTAGCCCTGAGGTACACCGTCAGGCAGGGTGGTGCAACCAGAGCCATAGAGTAAGACAGAGTTACCACAACTACCTTCACTTCATGGGGCTTCAGTCCAATGGAGGCTCTCCTACATAGACTTCTATTGGCTTCAGTCCAATGGAGGCTCTCCTACATAGACTTCTATTGGCTTCAGTCCAATGGAGGCTCTCCTACATAGACTTCTATTGGCTTCAGTCCAATGGAGGCTCTCCTACATAGACTTCTATTGGCTTCAGTCCAATGGAGGCTCTCCTACATAGACTTCTATTGGCTTCAGTCCAATGGAGGCTCTCCTACATAGACTTATATTGGCTTCAGTCCAATGGAGGCTCTCCTACATAGACTTCTATTGGCTTCAGTCCAATGGAGGCTCTCCTACATAGACTTCTATTGGCTTCAGTCCAATGGAGGCTCTCCTACATAGACTTCTATTGGCTTCAGTCCAATGGAGGCTCTCCTACATAGACTTCTATTGGCTTCAGTCCAATGGAGGCTCTCCTACATAGACTTCTATTGGCTTCAGTCCAATGGAGGCTCTCCTACATAGACTTCTATTGGCTTCAGTCCAATGGAGGCTCTCCTACATAGACTTCTATTGGCTTCAGTCCAATGGAGGCTCTCCTACATAGACTTCTATTGGCTTCAGTCCAATGGAGGCTCTCCTACATAGACTTCTATTGGCTTCAGTCCAATGGCGGCTCTCCTACATAGACTTCTATTGAGAATGGGGACAACCAACTGGGACAAGTCCTGGACCGGAAGTAGGCAGAAATGCACTGGACTCAGGGCAACAGCCCAGCTTTAATGATCTTAAATCCCTTTATTTTAGATCGTTCTTTAGTAATCGTACAACATAAACATTACAGAAACTTTAGTTGTCACTGTACAATACTTTAAAACAGTTGTCACAGTTGCACACATGCCTAAAATTGCTGATATTTGCGCCGCCCACGTTGAAAACAATGTATTTCCAACTCCTGCTTGTCCCTCTCCATCCAGGCTGTATGGACAGCTTGTCCCTCTCCATCCAGGCTGTATGGACAGCTTGTCCCTCTCCATCCAGGCTGTATATGGACAGCTTGTCCCTCTCCATTCAGGCTGCATGAACAGCGCTCGAGCACCGCTCAGTTTTCTGCCCCCTCAATGTCCTAACTCTGTCTTACTCTTATCTATGGCTCTGGGTTGGGGTCAACCATCCAGGACACAACAAGCAGAACAAGGTGGTTGTTGTCTCGACGGAGGAGGAAGGAGGAAGCTTTGGCTCTGAGAGACTCGGACGGATCATGTTCTGATTCTACATCCGTGGAGAAAACACTCTCACAACGACGACAGCGTATCGGGTTGAGGAATGTTGGAACGGCCGACTGCCTGCGGGACCTTTAACTCCACCAACACAAGAGGACCATCACGATTAGGAGGGCGAGAGTCGATCAACTTCATGTTTTTCTTTTTCTAAGTGAAAATAAGCGACGGCTATCTTCACACACAAAGGGCGTTTGTTTTCATCCATAAAGCCCTTATCCCTAAAACGTCTTTTCCTTTTTGCTGAAACCTGACTAATGAAAGCTCATGAAATGTAAGCGACCTAGTTTTTTTTTAAGGGCGCTAGCCCTTCTTATATAAAGGTTTAATGTTTGTCTTTAGTTCAATGTTTGTTTAGTAAACGCATTGACAATGAAGGGAAAACTTACGTCATAATGTCCTTCATTACGTCATATTGTCTCTTTATTGTTAATGGCGTTTAATGTTTGTGTTGTCACCGTTTGTTTTACATCACCATTACATCACCTAATCAACATGAGTTAGGTGTGATTTTTTTTTTACTAATTTGAAAAACATTTTTGAATAGTTCAACTAGCTGATCTACATGGACACATTGTGTTGTGAGCTTGTAGATCTGCTATTTGAACTATTCGCAAATGTTTTTCGAAATAGTAAAAAAGGCAAAGAAGTTTAGGGATAAGGGGTTTAGGGATAAGGGGTTTAGGGATAAGGGGTTTAGAGATAAGGGGTTTAGAGATAAGGGGTTTAGGGATAAGGGGTTTAGGGATAAGGGGTTTAGGGATAAGGGGTTTAGGGATAAGATAAGGGGTTTAGCGGTGACGGAAATAGAGCCACAAATCCATTAAAAAAGCATGTTGATTTGTTGATGTGTGAAAAACACATTTAAGAAGAAAACGCACTTCTCTTTTATTCGATTATTTTCTTATTCATAATTCATAAGAAATAATACAAATAAATACTGCCTCAGCGTCGCAACGTAATCATTCTAAAATGTAATTTGCTTTAAGCATGTATGAATACACTGGATATTCTCTTTCCTGTTTTTGAACAAATATAGATATTAAGAAAGTAATTTTGTGTTTTTTTCAGAGATATGCAGATAGAAGTAGGAATGATATATACCGTAAGATGCAGAAAGAAATAGAAATGTTTCTTTTATTTTCTAGTCCAAAGACATTTTTTATATATATAATGTTTCTTGTGTATGTGATGCTAAATCCAATCTAACAACATATTTAGGGTGATTTAAAACTGTTTGTAAACATTTTAATAAATCATATATTGTATCGTTGTTTGTTTTAATTTGTTTCAAAAGGCACATATAGCTTGAACAGATGTGAGGATTAGTTGGCATTATACTGTACTGAGACGCACGCACGCACGCACACACGCACGCACGCACACACACACACACACACACACACACACACACACACACACACACACACACACACACACACACACACACACACACACACACACACACACACACACACACTGTCACACAAACAATTGCCCACCATGGGCACCGTTGGAGGTGCGACAAAGAAAACAGGAAGACCCAATTCTGTATGAAATAAAGGTAAACACCAGGTAATACACATGCATAGAAACAGT